>NC_056735.1:1341899978-1341972252 GCF_019279795.1 Protopterus annectens | reverse complement strand
CCCAAGAGGCGCATTTTGTTGGTCCCAAACCTGTGCCCTTCCACACAGACCCTGGAAATTACCGCCCCATTAGCTTGACAAGCCTTATCTGCAAAGCCATGGAGAGGATCATATATATATATATATATATGTGTGTGTATCTGTATATGTATATATATATATATATATATATATATATATGTGTGTGTGTGTGTGTGTGTGTGTGTGTGTGTGTGTGTGTGTGTGTATATGTATGTATGTATATATATATATATATATATATATGTACACACACATATATATATATATATATATATATATATATATATATATATATATATATTTATGACTGAAAATGATTGGGTAGATTATAGGTGATCTATAATGTTAATGATGAGTGTGTAACTATAGTTTTTAATGTAAAATGCTGGCAACTAGGATTCTGTCGGTGTGGTTTGTTTTCTTTTATATAAATGTAAGGTTGCTTATGTTGTAAGTGATGGTTTAATAAAGTTTGTTATGTAATGTTGCTTAGGGTATATGATGTATAGCAATATATATGAAGCATAATGTTTGTTAATTTTAACCTGTTAATAAAAAAAGTAGAAATTGCTAAGTATGCCACCAATAACACAAGAAAAATGGCAGCAGGAAAGAAAGAAAGACTGGATCTTATGATAAAAACCTCTTCAGGTTTACTTTATTCACAAATCATGTTGTACACATAAACGCTCTCTTAGCCATTGCTTTTTCATTTTACTACACTTCGTCAGATGCCAAATACTCACAACCTGTTATTTTTTTGTTATATATGCACCCAATTAGTATTGTAATCAGTAAAATCAACTCCCCATGTAAGTCCCTTTGAAGTTACTTCATCTTGTTAATTAAAAATTAAAATGTTTTTACACATAAAAAGTCTTTCCACATGTAAAACATCTTCCTGCATATAAAATATCCCTACAAAACAATTGAGACCTTTATCGTTGGGGCATTTTCATCAGTGATATCATAATAAAATTAACAAGTTTTTACACTTTCTCTTTTGTGCTCATCTATTATTATAAAATTGCTGTGTGTGTTCAATATCTCAAAAATTTGTAGTGGACAGTCGAAAAATACATACTTTATATTGTATAGGTAAAAACATTATGTCTTGTATAATATAGAGTCAAAAAAGCTGTATTGTTATTCTAAAAAACACTATTTATATAACCATCTTATGTTCTTTCCTTACTATAACTTGGCAGCTCTCATTTTCAAAAGTGGAGTAATAGAAATACTTTAAGTTCTGTGTGTCTGTTTGCTTCTAGTGTAATTTGCCACTTTAATTCTTTGCATTCTATTCGTGTTTCCCATGGTCCACCCCTTAAGTCTCTCTCTATGTCCTTCAGGATAAAAATAAGAACCTAGCTTTTGAATGTCTTTTAGTATACTTATGCAAAGCATTTTTTTTTCATTCTTAGTCTGTATGTCTTAGTTGTGCTCGTATATTCTTCTCCTGAGCTGCCTTTCAGTTTTCCCTATATAAAATCCTTCACGTGCTTCACATAATAATTGGTAAACTAAACCTGTGGTGGTACAATTATAATATTTAATGTGAAATTGTTCAGTCTCACCATTCATTCTTGACTGATGGGTTCAGAGCTGATCCATCGGTTCCAGTACGGCCATGTGGAAAACTCGAGGTCTTCCAGTAGCTCGAGGCCAAGCCCCTGTCCCATGATGCACTGTGAATGACCTCAGATCTAGTTTGTCGCGGCATCTGATCGGAGGTTCCAGTGCAGGCTCAGGCTAGTACAATTTAAAATCTTTTCTATTTAGCAGTTAAATAATTTTCCTTAACTTTTGACTAGGATAGTTAGATAATTAGATAGTTAGCTTTTATATAGCTCCTTTGAAGTTCCCGTGTGTTGTTATTACACTCTAAAATTTCAGCCTCCTGTGTTTTTGCCTAGTTATCTCTTAGAGAGTGTTTAAGTAGTTTTCCTAGTGGCTATAAACAGTCTTTTTCTGTTGTTGGCCTTGTGTGTTTTGGCCATAGTTTTCTGTAGATTGTGTGTTGAAATAGCTTTCTAGTGGCTATATACAGCCTTTTTCTAGTTGTTTAAAAATTTTGGATTCTTTATCTCAGGCTCGTTTCTATGTATTTGGGTGTGTTTTGAGCCTAGTAGCTTTATTAATATCTGGTTTGCATGGTAGAGTAGTTATTAAGAGAAAAAATGACGGATGATCAGGACAAACATCCCAAGTCGGGTTTTAAAAAATGCCCAGACTGCAATCAGAAAATATCAGTGACTGATGGACATGTTACCTGTGTGTTTTGTTTAGGGGCTGTCCACTTGCAAGAATCTTGTGCTATCTGCCATTCCTTTTCATCAAGCGTTTTGTTAGAGAGGAAAAGGAAGTTAATGGACAGGGGTTTGCTTAAACACCCCTTTCAAGAGGCTTTGAGTGACCAGGATGTGGCCAGCAAATCGTCTAATTCCTCTAAGTCTTCTGTTGAATCTGAGGAGTCACCATAGGACGCCCCTTTGTTCTACCCCATCCACTAGTCACTGTTACCACGGACGCTTCCCTGATAGGGTGGGGGGGCATTTTCAGGGAAAGACTGCCCAAGACACATGGCCCAATCAGGAGTCACACTTGCATATCAGTGTTCTGGAAATGAGAGCAGTACTTTTGGCATTGCAGTACTTCCAGGACTCTCTTCTGCTAGGCACGATTGCGATTCAGACAGACAATATGTCAGTAGTCTGGTGCTTGAACAAGCAAGGGGGAACCAGATCTTACCCCCTTTGCCGAGAAGCCCTCAGAGTTTGGCAGTGGGCTGTTTCCTCCCAGCCCTTTCTGTTGGCAATGCACATTCTGGGGAGATCCAACGTGATAGCAGACAAACTGAGCAGGGCAATCTTGTTGCCATGAGTGGTCCCTCAAGAAAGAGATTGCTAATAGGATTTTCTGCAAATGGGGCCAGCCTTGCTGCGACCTTTTTGCTAGTCACATCAGCACAAAATGCAGAAGCTACTTTGCCCTGATTTCCCCCTCCAGGAGAAGCCCCGAGGGACATACTCATACACAATTGGCCTCCAGGTCTCCTCTATGCATTTCCACCAATCCCATTTATACCCAAGGTTCTACAGAAAGCAAAATGCCTGGGAAGGACCATCATCATTATAGCCCCTAATTGGTCCCGCCAGATTTGGTTCCCATTCCTTCAACATCATCTCTTGGAGTATCCCTGGATTCTGGACCCAGTTCCAGATCTTCTGACACATCTGTCAGGGGAAGTTCATCCCTCTCTGCAGTCATTGAAGCTGACAGCTTGGCTGCTTTAGTTCCCCTCATAGCCAGGCTTCATAACTTTTCCAGTGAGACAAAACAGATCCTTTTGTCTTCTCTTAAGCCGTCCACTGCAAGATTATATCTTAGTAAGTGGAAGAGATTTTTCATATGGGCCTCTAAGCATAATATTGATCCTTACCAAGCCTCCTTGACATCCATACTAGAATTCTTGATTATGACTTTTAGCAAAGGAGCAGCAGCAGCAACAGTTCAGGTCCAGTTGGCTGCTATATCTAATTTTCATCTTGGGATTGACGGGTTAAATATCATGTCCCACAAGTTATCCAAGGCCTTTCTCAAGGGGACATTTTCATATGAGACCACCTGTGAAAAATCCCCTATTCTCCATGGAATCTAAATTTTATGCTTTCACGTATAATCCTCCCCCAGTATGAACCAGCATCATCTTGTGACCTCAAATATTTGTCGTAGAAAATCATTTTTCTGGTAGCTATTACTTCTGCCTGCATAGTGTCAGAGCTTCAGGCTTTATCTATCAGCCCTTCGTATTTGATTTTTCATACTGACAGAGTATCACTTTGGACAAATCCCTCCTTTTTGCCCAAAGTTTGTTCAGAAACTAATATCAGCCAAGTTATTGAGTTACCAGTTTTCTTCCGTAATCATTCCAACAAGTTGGAGTATATGCTGCACAAACTTGATGTTCACAGACAACTCAGATTTTGTTTGGATAGAACAAAAGATATTAGAAAATCAGACCAGCTCTTTGTTTCATTCTTTGAATCCAGGAAAGGTAGACCAGTGGCTAAAACAACTCTGTCTAAATGGTTATCTGATTGTACCACCTTTGTCTATTCAGCTGCTAATATGCCTTTGCAACACAAGATTAAAGCTCACTCAACCAGAGCAGTTTCTACATCCTCTGCGTTCCAAGCCAAACTGCCCTTGATAACATTTGTGCAGCAGCCACTTGGTCAAAACCTCATACCTTTATCACTCATTACAAAGCTGATAAGGCCTCCAGGGACAGGGCTTCCTTTGGGTCTACGGTCTTGAAAAATGTACTCCCATGAGCCACCCGAGATTGATGGTGCTAGGGATGCTACCCATCAGTCAAGAATGAACGGCCAGATTGAACAACTTCACATTAAGAAGATATGTACTCACCATAATGTTCCATGTGAGTTTTTCATCTCGCCTTCGTTCTTACGTCCCTCCCTCCTTCCCCCTCCTGGCTGATAGATGTTGGTGTCATCCTGGTTGCTCAATGTCTTCTTCCTTTCCATAGGGGGATAGCTGATTTATATGGTTATAGTAAATGCAGCAAACAAGATCTGAGATAATTCACAGTGCATCATGGGATAGGAGCTTGGCCTCGAGCTACTGGAAGACCTTGAGCTTTGCATATGGCTGTAGCAGAGCCGATGGATTGGCTTCGAACCCATCAGTCAAGAATGAAGGCGAGATGAACAACTCACATGGAATGTTATGGTGAGTACATAACTTCTTATTTCGTTGTATACTTCTGTTCCTACTTTTGATATGTGCTGCCGCTTTGTGTAAAATAAATGGACACAGGGAACATGTTCTGCACTTAAATGTTCCCTTTCTCTTCACTTGATGTGTATTTATTCTATTTTTGCCTCCTTCTAAAATCTCCATTAAAATTTGTGCTTTCCTGTAGATGGCAATGATGGGGGCCTTTTTAATTTCCTTAATATCAGTCAAAGCTGTAAACCTCTCCCATTCCCTCTCGATAATCTGTTTAACATTATTAACATGTCCATTATATTCTGCAATAAAAGCCCTAGAACATCTGTCGTTTTTGTGTACCCTGCCCATCCACATCTACTGTCAATGCAGTCTCTCCTAATATGGGTTTGAATCTGTCTTTCCTTCCTTCCAGAACCTCACTTTTAACTTCTTGTATAAACTGTTCTGGTTATCCCCTCTCTTTAAATAGGGTCTTTAAGAAATTACATTCTATCTCAAAATCTTCATCCTCTGATGTCATTCTATTACATCTAATGTGCTGTCCTTTTATGATACTGTTTTTCTGATGAAAAGAATGAGCACTAGTGTAGTGAAGATAAGAGTTGGAAAATGTCTCTTTCCTATATTTTTTAGATTTAAATGCATTTTATGTCCCAAATGTGCAACAAAATGTATAAGATTTGGGATTTTTTTGCTTGTAAATGTTTACATAGATATTTTTATACCTCAGGTAGACTCCAGAGAATTTTTCCTCAGGTGGATATCAAATGTTGGAAGCGTGATGGGAAAGAACAAGGTAATTGGGAACATATTTTCTGGGAGTACGGTGAGTTGGCGAACTTTAAGGATTCCCTGCAGAATCACTGTAGGAGATGTTGGACGGGCAGATTGGTGTGACGAGGGAGATTTTTCTGAGTTATGATGCAGAATTGGAATTGCCAAGACTTGCTGTCTCCAACTATGTTGGCTGCTAAAATAGCAGTTACTAGAAAATAGAAATCCGAATCCAAACCAACTATATTAGAAGTAGTGAATATAGTAACATAGATAAAACATCTGGAACTGAGATCTTTAGAAAAAGGTAGGAGTAAACTACATAGGAAACTATAGGAATCATGGGAATAGTACTTACAAGGGCGGACTGAGGTTTAACAGAAGGCACAACTTAAATGAGCTATGTAATGTTTGACTGAAAATGATTGGGTAGATAAGTGATGTATAATGTTTGCAACTGGGAGTGTGTAAGTACAGTTTGTGATGTAAAATGCTTGCTCCTAGATTGTGTTGGTGTGGTGTGGTTTGTTTTCTTTTAGATAAATGTATGATTGCTAATGTCGTAAGTGATGGTTTAACAAAGTTTGTTTAAAAAAGGGGCAGGAATTGAATAATTTATGTAATGTTGCTTTGGTTATATGATATATAGCCATATATGTGAAGCAAAATGTTTGTTAATGATAATTGATACAGTTTGACTACTTTTATATAAAGTAAATGTGCCCGTGTCACAAGTGATAATTCAGTAAAGGTGTCCAAAAAAACAATCGGGAACAGATTCTAAATGTTTCTCATATATACTTAGAAAATTGCATTAGCAAGTACATTCTGAAGCATTCAAAAACTGAAACTCATGTCTGACATTATCCAGTAACTGTAATCCATAACAATTTGCCTGAAAGCCACAAATATTACAAGCAGACTAAAATAATTCTCAATTTCATTGTTCAAGAGTTTTGGACAGCATCACAATAATTAGAGAGAGACAAAGTCTCCAAAAGGTATACATTTTAAACACCATTTATCATCTCAAATCTGTCATTACTCGAATTACTAATTTACCAAAAAAAAAAGAAAAAGTTACTGGAGATCTGGCAGTTGATGTAGAGGGTTAAGGCTCCAAACTGTTAATGAGCTGCCTCCTGTAATTAAAGATAGCGGGTTTGATTTTTTTTTCTACCTCAATTTGCAGTTTGTTTAGAAACTTCTGCATAACTGTGGAATTTTATACATACATACATGCCTACATACACACAAGCACATATATTCGCTCTTACTTGCCCTGACTCACTGCTATCATCTAATCTGTTGAAATGCTGCTTGCTATCACTGTTCTGACTGTTCAAAAGGTCTGTTGTCTCTCCAGATCACGTACAAGCACACGTAATGTAACAGTGTAGGGACTGGGACACTTTGGGGTAATAAAAGATAATTGAAAGAGATGGGTAGTAAAATGTACATAGTGAGATGAAGAAATGATGATGACAGAGCAGAAGTTTAAAGTAGTTCTATTTCTGGAAAACATGAAACAGCAGATTTATGGTAGCTTGGTCACAGCCACCGTAATCTGCTGTTTCACTTTTTCCAGAACTGGAACTACTTATATGGTGGCAGGAAAGCAGAAGACAATTTGGTGAAGATGATTGGGAGAGAGAGAGAAAGCAAGAGGAAATGAGCATGTCCAGCAAAGAGATGAATGGATTGTGAGAGAGAAGACCTGCGACAATCACACATGTCATGGCATTGAACTGAGGGAAGAGGGAGCAGATGACCCTACACCCTGACCCTATTTAGAAAACAGGGAAAAAGGAGTTTGATCCTGATGAGGCAGTAGATAGGCTGTGTGGACAAGACTGGCTGCTATTCATTCATTGCTTGACTCTGAGTTCTGACTGAGAGTGCTACTGGAACAACTCGAAATATAAATTGCTAAGTATATTTTTGGCACTTCTTTCCTAAGTTCTGCAGTATCCTAATTGCTTTTGCTTGGTTGATTTAGATATATAATATTTGCAGGCTTCTGATCTGTGTTGAAAGTGCCATTTTTCTAAGCTGAAAGTGCTATTTTTCCCCACCCTTATTCCTGCTGTGTTAAATACTGGCCAAACAACTTATGTGTTTTATCTGATTGTCTCAAGGCTTGCTAGTCTAATTAATATTCCTTGTTTGTTAACTCTGCATTCATTGCTTGAATCTAATTGAGTTCTGACTGAGAGTGCTACTGAAACAACTCGAAATATAAATTGATAAGTATATTTTTGCTACTTCTTTCCAAAGTTGTACAGTATCCTAATTGCTTTTGCTTGATTGTTTTAGATATAGAATATTTGCTAGTTTCTGATCTGTGTTGAAAGTGCTATTTTTCTGAGCTGAAAGTGCCATTTTTTCCCCCACCCTTATTCCTGCTGTGTTAAATTTGTTCACCACCCTGCCCTCCCTATTGGTGTCTTCTTTTTATACTTGGTGGCTTTGCAATTGCCCACCCCTACCGTATATTTGATCTGTAACACTCCTCCCAGTCTAGTGTCTTTAGCTTATTCTACCTAATATAGAGAGAGAGAAAAAAAAAAAATTTGTGCTTTATTCATCTGCATTTACTGTGTTTGTGTTTCTTCCTACTTTATTACTTATTTTGCTCTTGCTGCCTGTTCCTAAAAGTACTTAATAGCATTTATTCTGCTGCATTTATTACTGCTTGTTAGTAGCCAATTAAATTGTAACTGTTATTCTAAGCCTTTGGATTACGCACTTGGGCTTCAGACCAGTTGTTTCACATTAAGAAGGTTTGTGGTCTGCACATTGTGGCAGGTCAGGTAGCTTAGATCCTTCTAAGTTGGGAGTTGCTGATTGAAGGCTTAGTGTCTGTTATTCTAAAGTGTATTAGTTCTGGTTTAAGCACGTGGGCTTTGGGCCAGTTTTTTTACATTAAGAAGGTGTGGTCTGCACTCTTGTGTGAGTCTGGATTCTGCCCTTCTGAGCTGGGAATTTCTGGTCACAGGCTTATTGTGCCTGCTTATTTGAACTGTTTCTTTCTGAAATTGGTGCACCTTGTTGCTGTAGCATAGACCAGATTCAGGCCTGCTGAATCTAGCTTTGTTTGTATAACTTGAGCACTGATCCAGGCCATCTTTTTTTTGGAGAAGGTTCTGCTGCACCCTAGCAGCAGGAGTGTGCAGTTAGAATGTGTCTGATTGAAGACTACTGGAACAGAGCTCAGTTTTGAGCTTTTTTCTGGTTAATTGGGTAACTTGTTTAAATCAGTTTGTTCGTTTTTTTATTTTTTTTATATTTATATATATATATCTATATATATATATATATATATATATATAAACAATTGCACTTTATTCATCTGCTTTTACTGTATTTGTGTTTCTTCCTACTACTTTACTAGGGGCATTGACTACAACTCTGATCTGAGATATATAAAAATAAGTATCCTTTTCTGTGCATTTAAAGTGTTTTTTTGATTGTGCCCGCTTTATTTTCTGCAAAAAAAAAACAAAACATATACTTGTTTCCCGCCTTTCTAAGCTAGTGTAGTCCAGTTTTCAGGTTAAGTGCTGAATTCAGGGCTGTGTTACAAATCTCTGTGTTTGCCCATACCTTACTTGGATAGAAGGAAGATTCTCTGTTCACCTGTGAGAGAGGGGAGCTTTGAGCAGCCTATCTATCCCTGGAGGAGTGGTTTCAACCCAGAAATTAGTAGTTTATTGGCCATTTTGTGCTAATTTCTATCTCTTTCGTTTCCCTGCTATAAATACCTCATTTGCCCGGTTTTGCGCGCCGGGCAGTGCCGGTTAGCTAGGTTAAAACTATTCCCAGCTCCACAAAGTCTCCTCTTCAATTTTTCCCTTGGAACTAGACAAACGTTCAACTTAAACACTCAAGCCATTCATTTCTCAGCCCGGCACTTGCTCAAAACTCATAGCAAGCACTTATAAACCCTAGCACTATACCCTACTATATTGTACAGAAGGACAAGGCTCTCTATTCGACCTTGCCAGCCATTCAGTAAAACAGTTCACTGTACCTATCCAGGCATGTCCAAAGGGCAGTTTCAGGTGTACTCTCCAGTCCAACTGGTGAATCTGGGCATTTTGAGGCAAGATACAACTGCCTCATGTACACAGACAACCCTCTCATCCTACCACCAGCCACTAATACATGTGAGAGATGCAATTATACAGCCAAACTGGAAGCTAAGCTCTCTCAACCCAAGGCTGGATCAGACAGTCAAGAGGAGAAGGGAAATACTTGCATCACACCACCAGTCTCACATAGACCCATTAAACCAGCACTGGCAAAAAACACACATAAATGCACAAAAACATACTCGGAGGCTCTAAATAAAAATCTGCAAAAGCAACAGAGACCTTCAAAGCAGACATCCAAGCAGCCTCCACCCACAACACAAATCATTAAACACATATTTCACAAAACCAGTGTGCCATGCAATCACAGCCCTTAAGGCAAAATAGCATACCCAACATACTAGTAATAGGTGACTCTATAGTCAGGCACACCGATGTCCTACTCACTAGGCTGAATTAAGGAGAAGGTTACTGTTAGCTGCCTGTCGGGTGCCAGGATCCGCCACATAACACAAGCATGCAGGTCACTGCAGAACAAGTACAAATACAACTCTGTCATTGTCCATGTTGGTGTGAATGACCTAAGCCGTACCTCCCTGGACTACATGAAAGAGACATGGAAGAGCTCTCTGATCATGTAGCCCAGGCCGATATGACCAAGACCCTGAGTAGCATCCTGCCCTCACCAAAAATGATACCACGGTATAAAGAAAAAAATATCAACTTCAACAATTGGCTAAGTTTCTGGTGTCATTCAAAGAGGATCCAGTGTCTGTCCACCTGGGATGACATGCTCGACAAGCCATGCTGCACAGACGGCTTGCACCTGTCACCCTTAGGCTTTCAAATACTGGCCAAGGCTCTTGCCACCCCCATAGTGCCTTTTTTTTAGGCAAGGCTCAAAAGACAAACCCACTGCCATAAATAGCACAAGTAACAAAAAACTGAGGGCAATGCTACTCAATGCCAGAAGTCTAAACCTCAAAATGTACGTACTTGAGGCACTCCTCAGTATAGAGAAAATTGATATATGTGCAGTAAGAGAAACCTGGTTTAAGGCTCCAGAGAGCACCCCAGCACTACCAGGCTGCAACTCATACCATACATTTCGGCCACAGAACCCGGACTGAAATACAAAAGGCGGGGGCATATCCGTATTCATCAAGGATACCCACACCTCCAGGTTAGTGGCACAGGATGATGCTTCAGAGATCATCCAGGTGCAATTAACAATGGGCAAAACTGCAATTCAAATTGTAGCTTTCTACAGATCACCCACCATGCCCCAGGACCCCCATTCCGCATTTCTGGAAACACTGGGAAATGTAAAGGTCCTACCAAACACCCTAATATTGGGTGATTTCAATTACCCAAACATTAACTGGGAGAACTACTCAAGTACAAACTCCCTTGCCCAACATTTCCTAGAATTTATAAACTCAAACGCCCTGGATCAATTGGTCAACACTCCCACCAGAGGTGACAACATATTGGACCTGGTCATCACCAACATGGGTGACCGGTGCACCACACCAGAGGTCAACCCCTCGCCGATTAGATCTGACCATAAACAAATCACTTTGGATATCCATATGCTGCTCCCACCCCCTGGACAAGGAAACTACTTTGAAAAACTTTTCAAAGCAAACTTCACATTACTTAGACCGAGGTGGAAAGTTTCAAAGTACCCATGCTAAAGGATAACGCTGTCCAAGCTGAAAAATCCTTTACTAATGCATTCTGTGGGCACCTACAAGAATGCATGGATCATGCTATCCCAAGCAAAACCAAGACTCACTCCTCCAAGAAAAGGAAACCAGTCTGGTGGACTCCTGCCATAAACAAGCTGTACAATAGAAGGAGGAAACTAGTACAGAAAGAGTAAAATCCCAAGAAGGAAACACATCCTTGGTCAGTATCAGCAAGAAACTGCAATCCCTCATAAAATCATCCAAGGTGAGCTTCGAAAGAAAAATTGCCAAGGACTCCAAAGATGACCACAAGGCATTCTTTAGCTATGTCAAGAATCTAAGTGTCAATGCTCAGATCTGCTCGGAGTTAGTGCAGAATGGCACAAAATACACTGAACCAACAGATATCGCCAACATCCTGGCAAACACGTTCAGTGCAAACTTCACCCCCAAAAGGGCCCATAACCATACCAGAAGAATGTAGAGCCCCTGAAATCACAGACACTCAGGTTAAAACAGCCCTCTCCAAAGCCAAAAATACAGCAATGGGGACTGGACGGTGTCCCAGGCTGTGTCCTACATGAGCTCAAAGATGAACCAAGAACTAACCCCTCACTTAAACACACTGTTCAAACTCAGCCTCTCCACAGGTTACGTGCCCATAGAGTGGCACACAGCAATGGTTATTCTGCTCCACAAAGATGGAGCCACAACAGACCCCAGGAACTATCGTCTTGTAAGCCTGTCTAGTGTGGTCTGCAAGGCTATGGAGTGCATCATCATGGAACTCATTAACAGAGACATTGGGAACCTCCAAACACTGGACCCTATCCAGTTCAGCTTTGTTAAGGGTAGATCATGCCTCCTAAACCTTTTGTACTTCTTTGAGACAGTTACCAAGGCTATAGACGAGGGAAAGGTGGTACAACCTACCTAGACCTCGCAAAGGCCTTCAACACCATTCCCCATTCTGGTATTATAGACAAGCTTACCAGCCTGAACATAAACCCCTACATCACAAGATGGGTTGCCAACTGGCTCACGGACAGAACCCACACGGTAAGAGTTGCGGGAGCTAGGTCTGACTCTAAACCAGTCGCAAGTGGTGTCCCGCAAGGCTCGGTTCTGGAACCCCTACTGTTATGCATATATTTCTCAGAAGTACAGGCAAACACAGGAGGCCTATGGCTAACCAAGTTCGCCGATGACTGCAAACTGGGAGCCATAATTGACTCTCCGGCTGACACGGACATCCTTCAAAAAGGCCTTACTGAGACAGACACCTGGTGTCAAAGTCATGGCCTCAAGCTAAATGCCAAAAAATACATAGTCATCCCGTTTGGGAAAAACAAAACACCCACGAATTACCACATAGGCGGCAACCCCCTTAATACAGAAGAGGTAATAAGAGATCTGGGGACCCAGGTAGATAGTAATCTCTCGTTTGACAATCATATTTCCAAAGTAGTTAGGAAATCCCTCTATGTGGCCCATCTAAGTACTAAGGGGTTCGCATCTAGAAATAAAGAGGTTATAGTGCCCCTCTACTCATCACTCATCAGACCCATCATAGAGTACAATGACCCATTTGGGATGTACCTCACAAGACACTTCTAACAGCTGGAAGGACCACAAAAGCACCTCACCAAGAGGATTACTGGCCTCAAATATATGTCCTATGCAGCCCGTCTGAAAAAAACTACGTCTGTACTCAGTGGCATATCGCTTACTCAGAGGTGATCTCTGCCTGACTTACAAAGCCATGTCTAACTCAGAATTGATGGACATGCTCCACCTAAAGAAATCCAAGACACTGAGAGCCACGCGCTCTAGTGAGCCAAACCTCACCACAACAATAAATAGAACATGCTGGAGGGATAGATTCCTGTCACAGAGACTCCCCATGCTTTGGAACAAAATTCCTAATTACATTAGGCAGAGACCCTCACTAACACTCTTCAAGAGAAGCCTTGATGAGTGGATGGGTAACAGAAAATCACCCCTGGGAGCACTTCATTGGCTCTGCTTGACAGAGGCTCAGTTAATCAATCAATGGGGCGGCGAAAGCCGACACACTCTGGCTAGGCTTATAAATGGCCTCGGACAGATAGCCTAGTACCTACCTATGAACCAGATTCCTAGCCATCCTTGATACCCATACACCTGCACGTTCTATAAGAACTAAAGCAAAAGTTGCTCCATGGCTTTCAAAAGAAACTAGACAAATGATCTTACTTAGAAACAAAGCTTGGACCACTTGGCATACCACAGAATCCCCCTTAGATCAACCTTAGATTTAGACAACTAAGGAACAACACTAAAAAATCTACAACCCTAGATTAAAAAAACAACTTTTACTGCCATTTACTACAGAACCATCAAAACAATCTGCAAAAGTTTTGGGCAGGCATAAATAAACTTATTCACCCAGGGCAATGCACAGCTCCTACCCCCTCGGCTCCCATCCAAAGACCTTTGGAAGACATTGCCAGTTTCTTTAATAGTGTCTTCACAGAAACTATCCAGTCACTAGCTAACCAACTATCTCCCAGTTGTCCAAGTCCTAATGCCGCTGCACCTAGCTCTCAGCTCCCCTTTAACTGTCAACATCACTTATCCATGCCCTAATCAAGAAACTAAAACCTACCACCCTTGCAGCGGATCTCCTCCCAGCTGAGTATCTACAAAAAGCTGCGGCTGCCATAGCATACCCAATCTCTATCCTGATCAATAGAACTATATCAGAAGCCACTATCCCCACCATCTGGAAGACATCCCATGTTATTCCACTCCACAAAGGGAGCAGTTCCACTGAACTGTCAAATTACAGACCTATAGCTATTTTGTCACCGCCGGCTAAAATTATGGAGAAGTGCATCCATAAACAACTCCTGAACCACCTCATTCAGCACAATCTCCTGGCTAACTCGCAGCATGGTTTCAGACTGTTCCTCAGTACAACCACGGCCCTCCTTTCCTTCTCCAGTGTTATTAATCAAAACCAAAATAACAGTAAGCTTTATTCTGCCCTCTTTTTTGATTGCTCCAAATCCTTCGACATGGTCAACCACCAACTACTTATACACACACTTAAAACTATTCCCCTAGATGTCAGGCTATCCAGTGGTTCAAATCTTATCTGAGTGGCAGACAACAGGTTGTACTATGGCAGAACAAACTATCTTCCCTTCTACCTATCACCCTTAGGGGTCCCTCAGTGTCTATATTAGGACCCCTATTATTTCTTATCTTTATTAATGACGTGTACATAGTCATCCCAACAGCCACCTGCATTCAATATGCAGACAACTCCACTTTGATTTGCTCTGCCACCTCCCCTTTAAGTCTGCATACTGTATCCCAAAATGTTTTTAATACTGTTGAAAATTGGCTCTGTAATCGATGTCTCCTATTAAATCCTAACAAAACTACTGCTTTTCTTTCCCACTCATAAAGCCTCCGCTCCAACCTTTACTGTAAAATCTAACAATGGCACTGTCATTGTCCCAGATCCCTGTACCAAATTCTTGGGTGTAACAGTTGATAATCTCAAGTTTGATATGCATATTAATCAAACTATTAAAAAGTTAATAAAAACTTGGCTCGCTATGCAAGATCAAACTTTTCCTCACTCCAGTAGCTAGAACTGTAATTGCCCGTACACATCTACTTTCCACCCTCCTTTATGCATCCCCTCTATTCATGAACATGAGTAAGTCTGACCTTAATAAACTCTCTAGCTGCTTTAATCATATTGCTAGATTTGCCACTGGAGAAGCATACAGAACACACCACTGCCTGAACCTAAAGAATCTAGGGTGGCTAGAATTGCCTATCCAACTTCAATACAGTCAGCTAATAGTAGCATATAAAATTCTCTACCAACCTGAAACACACCCGTACTTACAAAAATTATCACCCCTTACAGGAACTTCAAGACACTTCGCTCATCCAACAAATTACTAGTCCAAACCCTCAAAAGCAATAACTCATCTGTCGACTCTCTATATGCCAACTCTTTTGGTAAAATATGGATCTCACTTCCTGTTGAGCACATGTTCTAACCCAGTTCAAAAACAATCTTAAACAGTACTTTAAAAGGCAATGGCTATGCCCTTGCTCTTATCCTGACTAACTCTGGCAATATAAACATGGGCAATATAAACATGTGCTAAAGAGGTCTTTTGGCCACCGCTACATTGCTTCCTAATTGTTACTTTATAACAGATTTATATATGACAGAATAAATGACTTTTATCCTATGTATTCTATCTGTAACAGTGCTTTAACTTGATTAATGTAACAGTTTTTCTGTATGTATATATGGAGCTTTTCTCCCCGGGCCTCCGCTGAAAATGGACAAGTATCCAGTCGGACTATCCCTGTCAACAAATTTAAAATTAATAAATAAAATAAATGTTCACTGGGAAACCAGGGTGCACCCACCTGGTGCAACATCATGTGGATAGAGGGCCCCAAAGACCTATAAAGGAGGCCCTTTAGAGTGCTCCAGTGATTTTCCAGAGGCTGGTAGATTGTATCCTAGCAGGAACAAGAGATTATGCCGTTGTTTACCTGGATGATATTGGTATCTACAGCCATTCCTGGCAAGAACATCTTTAGCATGCCAGGGAGGTATTAAGCAAACTGCAGAGGGCAGGGTTGACCATTAAGCCCAGTAAGTGTTAAATGGGCATAGAATGGGGAGTGGTAAGATCAGGCCAGAACCTGCCAAAGTTCAGGCATGGCCTGTCTCTGTTACCAAAAAGCAGGTAAGGGCATTCTTAGGGACAGCGGGCTACTATAGAACGTTTGTCCCCAGTTATAGTATAATAGCTGCTCCCCTCAGACCTGTTGAGGAAAAACAGTCCAGATGAGGTCATGTGGACCCCAGCATGTGAACAAGTATTCTGGAAGCTTAATGGAGCTTTGGGAGGCCCCCCCCCCTTGTGTTAGCCAGTCTAGATTACAGTAAACAATTTGCTGTGCAGGTGGATGCTTCAAACCATGGGGTCAGGGATGTACTTATCCAGGTTTCCTCAGGGGAGAAGAGCCATCCAGTAGTATATCTCAGCCTTAGACACTAATCCACGGAGCAGCACAGGCAGAAGATAAGTGCCCCAAAACACCAGACCACCAAACAAATACAAAGAAAGGCACTGGGAAGCAGTAGGAAAACTTCTTTCAGTTAAGATCCAATCTCAGAAGTAAAATGAGGAGAACAAACTATGAGCCACAAAAACTTTAACGCTTAACTTATCACCACGTTTTCATGCATACCTCACAACTTTATCAGATAATACAGTCTCTTCTAACATCCCTCTTTAAATACCCTACTGATCATTAAGAACAGTTATCCCATTAACCAATTAAATTTGTAAAATTCTATCCTGCAATCAGAACATTGTCTACCTACCCCAGTATTGCAAAACTAATGAAACCCTTGTCCCATATTAAGCTACCACTATAAAAAAACTGTCTAAAGTTGCAATACTTAAAAAAGCAGAAAGTATATGTAAAAACAATGGAAATGTGCAAAATATTTAAAAACATTTCATTGGTCCACTTGTTAAACTATAATAATACATAAAAATAAAACAGGGAAAAAGCTAAAAAAAAATTTGAGGGAGAGAACCCATTTTCTAAAAATATATATATATGTGCTGCTTTAAAATAACCCTTCTACATTCCTATCGCAAGTAACTACATCAGTTTTCTTTATGTGTATGCACTAAAACTTTTTATTTGAATTTAAACTTTTTTATAACCTATAACTTGGCTGCCCTAAGTTTTAAAACAGGGCTAGGGAAGTTGATTTGTTTAGCCCAGGTGATTCATTAGCCTCCAATACTATTTGCTAATATACCTCTCTATACTCTGTTCTAGTCTCCCATGGTCCTCCCCTAGGATCCTGTTCTTTCTTTTCAAAAACAAAAAAAGTAAATGTAGCCTGTGGACAATCCATTGTATGTTTAAAGAATGCATTTTCACCTCTTTATTCTGAATATCATACAAATGTTCTTAAATTCTTTTCTTTAATTTACTTGTCGCCTTCCCAACATAGAAGGCATCACATTTTTTTTTTTTACATACTGCTAAATGTATCACCCTCATACTGTCACAAATTGTGAAGTAAGTAAGCCTTAATATATCTTTCCCTTGGTGTCAAATAAATGGCTCATCTGGTAACTATATACTGGCACTGGGAACAAGCCCCACACTTGTATGTTCCCATTTTCTTATATTTATTTTAAAACTTATCGCTTAGCTCATTTTCTAAAATGTCTTTAATATTATATCCTTTCTTAAAAACAAATTGCAATTGCTCCCTAAAAATCCCTTCCACATTAGAATAACTTAAAAACAATTCCTAGTTTCTACTTACAATTTCCTTAATTAAATATGCATCCCCATTAAAATTTGTAATGAAAGTTTTTTACATTCATTCTCCCTTTTTTCTTTGTCCATATTCTTCTCTAATATTGGTGTTACATCCCTCCTTGAATGGTGGACCACCTCTTTACCCAAAATTGGCTCATATTTATCTTGTCTTCCGCCTTTAACTTCTTTCATTACTTCATCAACCAAACTGCTCGGATATTTTCTTTCCAAGAACATTCATCTAATCCTATCACATTCTTTTACAAAATCATACTTTTCTGATGTTATTCTAAATCCATGAATAAATTGCCCCTTAACTATATTCTTTTTTTTTGTTTAAAAGGGTGTGTCCTAGTAAAATATAGGTAGGAATTAGAAAAAGTATCTTTCCTAAAAACCATAGATTTAAATGTTTTGATTTCATTTAAGTTGTGGATTGTGATGTCCAGATAGTCCATTTTATCTTTTATGTGATGTGTAACTCTCAGAAAATTTAAAGTATTATTAATGTATTCCAAAAACTCAACTAACTCTGCCTCAGTCCCTGTCCAAAACATACAGATACCATCCAGGTACCACTTGTACAAGTTCCAGTTACTAGCATATCTGGCATTAATAATGTATTTCTCTTCCCACATGGACAGGCCTGTCTTGACATATGTACGGGTGCAACACACCCCCAGAGCCACCTCACTGATTTGTTTAAAAGATTCCCCCTCAAAAAACATTATTAGTATTATTTAATACTGCTTCCATCTAATCCATGCAAATGTTCAGTTCGTCATTTGTAAACTGTCTTTATAGTAAGGCTTCTTCAAACCATTCTAGTCTAATAATATTTGGAGTTGCACTAAATAAATCTTGAATATCAGGGGTGAAGAAAATCAAATCCTTTGTATATAATTCTGTTTTAATACTTCTCAGAAAATCCCAAGAATCTTTTAAAATGTTTTGCTGAACCCAAACCTTTTTTAACTTATATAAAAATTTAGCTAAGGGATAGATCTTTGAACCATTTGCAGCCACTATAGGCCTAAAAGATGGATCATTAACATTTTTATGTACTTCTGGAATCCCGAAAAATTATGGTATCACAGGTTACTCTAATGATAAATATTTAAACGTTTTCTAGTGTGTCATCTCATCCTCGTGTAGTTCTCTTAATATAAAATCAATCCTTCTATATGCTATATTTATCTCATTTTTAGAGCCACTCCTATATTTCTCTTCTCTTCATTAAATAAATCCATAATTTTGGCTACATATAAAATTGTATCTGTTAATACTATCCCACCCCCTTTATTAAATTCATCACTCTCATATTTATTGACTCTGAAATCCTCTAATAACTTTTTTTCTTCAGAAGGCAAATTCGAGAAAACCTTATTTCCCCTTAACCTTTCTCTAAGCACCTTTTCTACACACATTTTAAACTTTTTTAACTGTGGATGTATTGTTGGGTTGTATGTACTCTTCTTTCTCAACATCCCTTATTCACCTATATTCCTGTCTCCCAACAGGGGCAGTAATACAAATTTTTCTTCCTAGTGAACATTTTGAGGTCTATTAAAATCCTACGAATTTCACCTTTTTTTGCTAGGAATGAATATCAGCCCTTTAATAAACAAGCTAAAAAAAACTTTTTAATTTCTAGGTAACTATAATAAAACATTTTAAAAATATTATAGGTATATATGTATACCCTTACTTAACTATTTCTTCAGGTAGGGCATTATTATCCCTATTTTTTCTCTCTCCTGCTCTGGTATCCTTCCTTTGTTGTAATAGTAATTCACAGGTGTTTTCATTCTCAACCTCTCTGATTTCCTTAAAGGGGGGTACTCCAAAGGGTCTTTGAAATCCAAATTACCAGAGTTAAAAGAATTACTGGGCTTAAAAGAAGGCCTTCTCCTGTCCTGATCTCTACCCCCATAACCATTACCTTCTCCTTTCCATTATTCCCCACATTTCCCTCATGCTCAACATTAAATGATTTGTTTTGGTTTGGGGAAACTACAATTTTCTTTGTTCTAAAATATCCTGATCAAGCTTTCTACATTTCCTTTTAAAAATAAATGAACACTTTCCTCAACTTTTTGCTTAATGTTCATATATTTAATTTTTTCTTTCTCAATAGTAAACATTAAGTCTATAACAACTTTTATTAATTCTGTCAGTTTCTTCAGATATTCTGTCCATGTCCCTCTCATTTTGTCAAATTATAGCTTTCATAATTTCAAAGCCAGCTGAATCAAAAATTTTAATCAATTCCTGGTGAAAAATCGACCCATTACAAACATTATTCAGCTATTTGTAGATTCTCAAACCTTTTGGGACAATTTATTTATTTATTTATTTATTTTACATTTGTTGACCAGGTTTGTCTGGCTGAGCTAGTGGCTCATTTTCAGCAGACACCCAGGGAGATGAGCTCCACAGTGAGATAAAATTGTACATCAGATACAAAAACTTAAAAGTACATTTCAGTTATATACACACAAAGAATTATACATTCAGGAGTACACAAAAAGTTTCAAAAACATCTATACAATATTTTCAGTAGTAGATAAGTGATGTAGAGAAACCAAAAAGCACTATTGTGAGGCAAAACAATTTGAAAAGGAAATGCACATCTTGGATGGACTCAGTAAACCAGCATAGAATAAACTTAAGATATACGATCAGAGGTATATAGAAGGGGTTTGTGGTAATAAACATGGTATGAACTGGTGAGAGATAAAAGAGGAGAAAACAGTAGCAGGTGACAAGGATAGTCTAAAAAATCAGCAGAATAACGTGTTTATAGTAAACTACCCTTGAGTAATATGGAGAGAAGTAGGAGAAAAAAATACTGAAGAGGAAAGATGAGAGACAGGAGGTTGGGTTCAGGGAAAAGAATAGATAAAAGGAAGCTGTTAGAGTGCAGGTGGAAGATTAAACAAGAAAGAAGGGGTGTGAAAGGAAGTAGTTGGAGGGTGTAGGTAAGATGGGCAGAGGAGAGAGAGGGGTCTTGGATACTAAGGAGAAAGTGGGTCACGGGGTATGAGTACAGTAGCAAGACCAGTTTTTCTGTAGGTATTCATGAGTGGCAGTTTTGAATTGTTTAGGGTGGTTATGTGACCTAAATTCTAGGGGTAGTTTGTTTCAGGATGTGGCAGGGTTGTTAATTATAGAGTATACAACCTTTTTTGGTCTTAGGTTTATTAATCTGTAGCAGGCCTTGGTCAGAGCTGTGAAGTGGTCTAGCAGCAGAGTATTTGGATATAATTGAAGTAAGGCTAGGACAGAAGGATGGCAAATATTTATTATTTATTTATTTTACATTTGTTAACCGGGAAATTCCGACTGGACCAGGTCCATTTTCAGCGGAGGCCCGGGGAGAAAAGCTCCAACATCAAGTTATACAAATACAGTACATCCAGCATAATACACAAAACAGGTTACATCATGTATGCTGAGCATAGTAATATAACAAGAATTAATAAAAACACTCCAGGTAAAAGATATAGAACATGGGTAAAAAGACAATGTCAGTCATACTTTGGTAAGAAAAGAAAATATATCAAGTAAGATTCTACAGTTAAAAATACCCTTTCAGATGACCAAGCCTACAGGGTATCAGAGCTCCAGCATGTGATCAGAGAGGAATTTGGGGAGTTAATAGTAGTATGGGTAGGGTTATGTGATACAAGGGCATAACCATGTACTAAGAAGGTGCGATTTGAGGGAGGTTTTGAATATGGATGTGGAGAGGGCAGTGGACACAGATAGGGGAAGAGAGTTCCAATTTCTGGCAACGGTGTGGGAGTAGAGCGCTTTCCCTGCATTATTGTTAGCCTTGGTGATGGAGAGGAGAGATTTTTCACTGGATCTTAGGTATCGGTTTGTAGTATAGATAGTAAGTAGGTTGGATAATGAGGGGTTTTTTTCAGGATATTTGAGAATATTGTAGGCTGTGCCCAGCTGGTGATAGTTAAGTAGCTGTGGTAGCTCAAGCCATTTTAGTTCTTTTAGTGCAGCACAGTGATGGGTTCTATAGGTTGAGTTAGTAGCAAACTTGGCTATTTTATTGTAGCATGGATGGAGAGGATAAGTTGTAGTTGATGAAGTTTGAGGAGGTGGGGAAATTCTAGGCAGTCTAGTTGCTTAAGATATGTGTAGTGGTGAGACATATAGGTTTGGTTTGCAGAGAATCTGGCCACCTTATTATAGGTAGTTTCTAGTTTGGTGAGGAGTGCGGAGTTCAGATTTGTGAATAATTGACAGCTGTATAATAGAGTAGGAAGAAGAAATGCATGAGAGAGTGTTATTTTCGCCCTGTTAAGAATTTCTTGTTGCGGTAAAGGTGTCCGAATTTCTGGTGTGTCTTTTTAATACAGTTTGTGACATGTACATCAAATTTAAGTGGATCATCTATTATGACTCGTAGCAGTTTTGTGCTAGGTTCTACACTGATGATTGTGGTGTTGCTAGATTGAATAGTAAAAGTAGATTTGAGATTAGAGAGGTTCTTAGGGAGAAAGAGTAAGAGCTTAGTTTTCTTTGGGTTGCGAATTTGTTGTCACTGAGCCATGTCTCTATGGTATTAAATAATGATTGTGTAGTAGAGCAGAGGTCTGCAATGGTGATGACAGAGTCATCAGCGTATTGTACAAGTGATGACTGGGAGAAAGAGGTGTGTAATAGATTAGTGAAAGTATTAAAGAGTAGAGGCCCAAGGATAGATCCTTGGGGGACTCCTATTTCCACAGTGAGGGGGGGATTGAGCAGAGAGCCATTTGACTGATTATTGGCAGTTTGAGAAGTAGCTTGAGAACCAGGAAATAGTAGGAGAAGAGAAAGTAAGGTTAGTTAGTTTGGCCAGGAGAAGGGGATGGGAGACAGTGTCAAAGGCTTTGGAGAGGTCCAGGAACAGGCAAGAGACAAGTTTATTGTTTTAACAAGCAAGAGATATATTATTTATGAAGGATATTAGTGCAGTTGTGGTACTGTGTTTGGGATGAAAGTTTTGTTTGTGTGTAAGTAGGTTTTCCTGAAGTAAGTAGTGCATAGCCTAATTGTGAATACATTTTTCTACAATTTTAGAGAGGGGAGACAGTGTGGCAATTGGTCTGAAATTAGATATGTCTGAGGAGTTTCCTCCTTGTATAGAAAATGTTCCCTATGGAGGGGACATAAGATTCAGTAATAGAGCAGTTGACCAAGATAGATACTGGGTAGGCTAGGGATTCTGCTACAGTCTGTAGGAAATAGGAGGGTAGATTATCAACTGAAGGGGAGCAGGGTTTAAGTTTAGAGAGTAAAGATTTTATATAGTTTGTTAGTACAGCTTTGAGGGAGAAAGAATCTTGGGGGTAGGGAAGAGAAGAGGAGTTAAAAGGTTTGCTGGCACTGTTATACTAGTGGAGAGAGAGTTCATTAAGGAGGTTATTGATTCAATAAAATAATGGTTGAAGATGGTAGTTATTTCGTCTGGTGTGTTGTTTTGGCAAGGGTTAGGAGGGGAAGGGTTTCCAGGGTGTAGTTACAGACCACAGTCCCTTAACATGGCTAGAGAGAGCCTGCCAGCACAATGTCCCATTGTACACATTTCTTTGTGATTATTTTCTGGCCCTAAAGTCTTATACTTCAGAATATAATCGTACATTTTATTTAACTTGATTTCATAAGAGTCCCCATGCTTTCTATAATCTATATTTACAGTCAAATTATTAAACAAGGTATTTTCTGTTAACCAGGCTTCAAATCCATGCATTGTTTTAAACCCCAACCCATGATTTACTTTAGGACCAGTGGAGCCAGAATATATATCCAACTGTGTGACCTTGTTGTTCATAAAGTTTTTATGGTTCATTTTATTTTTGAGATCGGATCATGACTGAAAGAAGTTTTTCTACTGCTTCCTAGTGCCTTCCTTTGTATTTGTTTACCAATCCAGGGAGGAATGTTATGCAGCTGTAGAAAAGGAATGTCTAGCCATAGTATAAGGAATGTTTAGCCATAGTATGGGCACTGCAGAAACTTCAGCCTTATCTGTATGGAAGGAAATTCACTGTAGTTACAGACCACATTCCCTTAGCATGGCTAGAGAGAGCCAGCCAGCAAAATGCTAAGTTATTAAGGTGGAGCTTAGAATTGCAGTTTATGACATGACAGTACAACACTGTAGCGGGGTCAGCAATGTCGATGCAGATGGGCTGTCAAGACTGAAAATGGAGCAACATATTCCCAGATAGGCTTATTTCTCTCAAGCCACATTTCTCAAGGATCACTTGAAAAACTTGCTTGAGTCTTCGAAGGAGAGAGAGATGTAATGATATGGGCTAGCATAACCAGCTGGGGTTTTGTAAAGGGTGGTATGTCCTTTGAATATAAAAATGATTTATATAAGATGCTTGTGTTACAAATGTATTGTAATTGTATGGTGTTTGAATATCAAACTGGTTTGCACAAATGCTTATGTTACAAATGTATTGAATATAAAACTGATTTCCACGGATGCTTATGTTGAAAATGGCATTTGAATATCAAAATATGTTTGTAAAGTTGCTAGTGTTAAAGAAATGTATGAACAGTGGGTCCAGCTGGAAGAACAGAGATCAACCAGCTAGCTTACTTTAAGAAGAATAAGGGAAATGTAAGTGAGTTGTTAAACCATTAACACGGCACCCCATGGTGCTGAATGGGACCAGAGACTGTAGGTCTGTGAGCAGCTATTGTCTGTTAGCTTTTGTAAAGAAGTGGGGGAAGTTTCTGGCTCCTATGCCCCCACTGCCATAAAAGCTCTAAATGTGCATTGTATCACTCTGCTAAAGTCCTATGTCAAACTTCAAAAGGGGGTACTGTGAGAACCTAGAGTCATGTGACTGGATGAGGTCATTCTGCAGGCAATCATGGATATTTTATTTTATAGTGAGTAATCTCTGAATATTCGATAGTCTGTCTTGGGACTGACAACAAAAGAGACTATTCATCACATTATCTGTCTTGACTAGTAATTCCTAGATTCAGTCAGGAAAATATAGTGAAGCTTATGTTGAAAATGTTCTCTCTTTATTTGTATGAGTCTGTCCATCAGTGTTATTTTCAATATTTCCTGTGATTTGAACTCTATGGTTTACTGTAAATATATATTCAGTATTTTCATGCTGTTTTATTATTTATTATTAAATCTATTTAAAACTTTTATTGTGGCTGGTCCTTTTAGAAAGCATTTAATCTTTGAGTGCACTTATATTTGGTGATACTGTGTGGGCCACTCCAGAAGGCCCAGCTGTCTTGGTCAACTACTATCATCTATATTGGTATTAATATTACACAGTATAATGGGACTCCCTTTGTTAAGAGCCTTAGAGTAGCTGATTGTGAAGTGTCTGGTGGCAGTGATAACTACCTTGTATTCTGGGCAGAAGAGGGTACAGTGGGTAAATCCGTGCCACCCTTTCCCATGTGTGTGTGTGTGTGTGTGAAAATCAGATCTCAGTGTGTTTGTGTCAGCTACTTGGGGCAGGGACCTGCAGCTGTGGATTCACGGAGGGGGTGCAGGAGGGCTTGGCATGGACACTCAGTTGAGGACCTAACCCTACAGCTGTACCAGTGGGGAGGCTTAGTGGGGACCTGGAAGGGGACAGAGATCCAGACCCTGGACTGTGTGTGTTCCCTGTGTGCTCTTAAGGGAAAATGTGCTTGATGCAGAGAGGTCTTGCATCTGGAAATACTGGGTGTATCCATTTGTATTCCAGGTGAACATCCCTCTCCAGTGTCAGTGGTGAGGATTCAGGCTCCTTGATTACTGGCCCAGTGTAGGGATGTCACAATCCAGAAGTTATTCCTATATATGCAGCTATGATTAAGCTATTGCCTCCTTTGGCATGTATCAATCCAGGAACCTGAGGCAACATGAAAGGCTAATGAAGTTCCTTACACTGAAGATTTTTATGTGGAGATTTGTCTGTATTTCCATGCATTAGGGAGCTAGCCCTCCTTGACTTCTTGTAACTCTGCAAGAGCAACATCTCCACAAAGACGAGCACTAAGGTATTAAATCTGCACCAATATATAAACAAAACTTGCTGGATGAACAGATATTTTATTCACCATTTAACCCACCTTTGGAATAAAGTTTCCCTACATATCAGTCAAAGCAACACCATTGTATCTGTCAGAGCCAAATTTGATTATTATAGGTATCTGCAAATTCTTACCCTGGAAACCTACTTTGCCCTTCTAGACATGAGAATAGAGCTTGAGGGTAGGCATTGGCAAGATGCAGATTGTAAATTCTTTAAAGCTGAGGTGTAGCCTTGAGGATTTGGTGAGGACGAGAGAGTGTGTCAAAGGAAGAACTAAAGGGTAAATTTGAACTTTGCTCCTTGGGGTCGAAAAAGGGTTTAGAGTAGGAAGGAATAAAGGTGTTTTGGGGGTTGAGGGTATGATTAAAGAGTAATATACTAAAGCAGGAGGGGATTGGTTAGGTACAGCAAGGGAGGGTGTGTAAAGCAAAGAGATTGTTTTATAATTGGAGGAAAATACTGGTAAGAGCAGCTTGGAAAATGTTGCTGTTTAAATTTGTTGCTTTCATGTATTAGCCACATTATTTAAGTCAAGTTGTTATTGAACAGAGGAAAATGTAGTTAGTTGGAATGGCTAAAAGTACTACATAAACAGTAAATTAACAAGAAAGTGAATGGGTGTCTAGAGCACAAAGATAATAAACAGGCAGATGTATTAGAAAATACAAGTATGTAGAAATGCTACCACAACAACTGTATCAAGGTCTCATAGGTCCTAAATAGTAAGACCAGCCAACAACAAAGTCAGTATAATAAAGCAACATATAGTAATTATCTACGACCATTTGCAATGCATAATTTCTTGGACCATAACCAAAAAGTGATTGTCCAAACAATGGGGCAGAACTAGTACAGTTTGCACTTCTGCTCAATAAATACTGATTTGAGATGGTTAATCTTGTTAACTAGAAAAAAAAGGCAATGAAAGAACATTGCGAAAGTCAAATGCATTGCTTAGCTCCATTACATAGGCTACTAGAGTTTTGGAACTGTAAGAGTAGCCTAGGAAGGTGCAAACTTAAAAGGAAACTAGGCATAAGTTAGCAGATGTAGCTCAAGTTGAACTGGTTATGGAGTCTCTGGTGCCAAGAACTGGAACTTGAATTTCCAAGGCCTTTACTGTTCTCTTATTAAGATCTGCAGGGCAACATGGTCATTGAAGTTAGTAGAAGTCAAAGTACTTCATTATGTGCAGTATACAGGCAGGTGCATGTTTATCCATCGAACAATAAAGTATCGAATGGCATATATTGTCGAACATTCTGTTCATCGAGCCATTCTAAACTTGCATTACGAGAGGGATAAGAAAATTTGCTTTTTCACCATTGTAATGCAGTCTTGGAGTTGGTATATATACTTAGTGAGGGGTGTGGTGGGTGCAACCCCCCACATGAGGAGGTTTCAGTGAGCGGCATTTACGATGCTTTAACCTTTTCACAAATAACCATAGACCCATACTGAGCTTATATAAGCCATCAGATAAATGTTGAGCAGCAACTTTTTGAATGCCACTAAGGATTAGTCATGAAGTTCAACATACAGAAGCAGCCATATACCACTAGTAGTAGCTACATTTACATGTAATTTGCACATAGAATGGAGCTTAAATTATTTCATTGTAGTATGGCTTGAGTCAACCCTTCAGGATTTGATATATCTGGACATTGTTTCTCAGTCATATATGTAGAAATAACTGTTAGTCTAGAAACATTCAGTATGTATAGTTAAACCCACTCTGCAAATTTTATGTTATATGGTTGGCTTTAGAATTAGGCAGACACAGCTGCACATTAATATATTATCGAATATAGAAGTAGATAGAAACACATTTTAAAAACATAGATGTTAAATGTGTTTTGTTGCAAGAATATTATAACTGAGAGGCCACATTTGCTGCACCTTTTCTTGTTTTGGGTGGTAAGGATTACTTAAAATGTTATATAGAACTGAAACTGGTAAGCAGATTAGAGTGAAAATACTAGAAAATAATGTGAAAAAACGGTATGTTCTTTTTAAGTGTTAATGTCTTCAAAGGTAAAGCATAATAAAGTGGAATAAACATAGCACAAGTAGGTACATGGGGTAAGAACAAAAATAACAACTGATCAGCAAAAGCAGCCAGACACGTAAAGAGCATCATACCCAGAGAGGCACATACCCACTCACGTTTCTTGGCAATGTTCTTTAAGGGGGGGGGGGTTGCACTGACAACATAGCATGATATAAAATGTGTTTCCTCACTGAAGAGTCCAGGGTAACATCATCGACAGGCATTCTCTAGCTAGACTGATGGTTAAATATGTATTTCCAGGATGCACACTTTTCAAACATGACCCATGTACTTGACAACAGTAAACTCCATCAAAGACCCAACAAGAATTTATCATAAATGTGACAGTTATTATGGAAAAATGGTATGTAGAGGTAGTACACCTCTTAGTCTGTGTGTGTGTGTGTGTGTGTGTGTGTGTGTGTATGTATATATATATATATAATAATATGGGTCCCCTTCAGAATGCCAAAATTCAAAACTTCGAAACCCATATGATCTCAGACCATATGTTCGAAGTTTTGAAATACTGACATTCTGAACGGGAAATCGCATACAGTGAGGACTGAGAGATTTCCCTTGTTCTCGCTGTAGTGCGATCTCGGAGTTGGTATATTTAAGTAGGGGGGTGTGGGGGGCACAGGGGGGCGAAGCCCCCTTCTGTACACAGTTTAATGTGCGTTTCTTTATTTTTACGGGTCTAGTTCACATTTTCAAACATTCAAATGTTCGATCATATGGTCTCGGCCGTATGAATCTCGAACATTTGAACGTTTATGTGAAGTAGACCCATATATATATATTTATATATATATATATATATATATATATATATATATATATATATGTGTGTGTGTGTGTGTGTGTATATATTTTATATATATATATATTATATATATATATATATATATATATATATATATATATGTGTGTGTATATTTTATATATATATTTTATATATATATATATATATATATATATATATATATATATAAATGTGTGTATATGTGTATATGTGTATATAGGAGAGTACTGTTATATGAAGGCTAAGCAAAAAAAAGAAGCATATTTTAATTGGAGGCAGACATTTTTAAAAGTCATTTTCAATTTTTATTTGAAGGAGTCAAGAACATTATTTTTAATCAATTGTGTATACAACATGTACAGTATTGGACACTCTGACATCCAGCCTGGCATATAGTGATAAATGTGTAAGTTTTAAATGAAGACTTATCATTTTGAAGAGTTGTCAATTTGTCGGTTTCTTTACAATGCCTGAAAGTAGTCTAGTTTTGCTAAGCTTTATGCAGTGAAGGATGGAACTGCAGATAAGCTGTGGCAGGGAAGAGAAAGCTCTTTCACTTTACATAGGTGTAGACTTTGTTTTAATCGGTGGGTTCTCTGGGTTGTCTAGATCTAAGTTGTGCTTTGTCTTCCTTCCATAGATATTCCAAGGCCTCTGAGTCTCGGGACCATTCTCACTTTGCCAATACCCTGCCTGATGCAGCATCTTCTTTCTCCAGGAGGGCCATACCAGTCAATTTTGGAATACATTTTTTGGATACTCATCCAGTCATGTAATTAATGTTAAAAGGAATACAAGTCAATTACACTGCTTGACAGACAGGGGAAGTTTATTCCAGAGGTTTGGGAGATGCTGTGTTAAACCTGTCCCTCTATCTTGTTTTATCTTATCTGTTGATGAAGATTTAGGTCCATAGTTCTAGTATTGGTAGAGGTATTGGATTTCAGGATAAACAAGAGGTCCAGGGCATTTAGGTCTCTAAAGGCATGGTAAGCAAGGCAGTTCTTCCCTCAAAGGTCTATAAAAAGCTGAGCAGAAATATAGAGCTTCCAGTCTTGGACTTTAGGCCAGTGATATTGTTTTTGGTTAGCAATCTTTGGTGTTCTTCCAGTTGTTTGATATGTTAATGAGATACATCCTAAAGGGGGCATTGTACCCAATAATTGGCCTGATCCATGCTGAGTACAAGGGAATTTTTACTTCTGTAGACCTTGAATGGTATTTCTTTGGCACTTAACTGGAATAAATAAGTGGATTTCTTTACAACTGTTACATGTTAGTCAAAAGACAGGGAGCTATCAACTTACATAGCTAAGTTCTCAACTGCATTTTCATTTTGTGGAGGTGTCATCTAGACAGTATGACAAGAGGATGAATTGTCTACCAAAAGTGATGATGCTACATTTTTATCTCTTAGCTTGAGCCCATTTGTAGTGCACCCATGGTTTACTAGAGCAAGTTAATTCTGGAGGTTTGAGGTATCGTGGGATGATTTAAGAATAAGAACACCCCCCCCCCCAGTTTGCAGTCATCTGTATATATTTTTTTAGCCAAACATCTTGGATCTCTTCTTGGAGATTTGAGAAGCAAGTAACAAAAAGGAGAGGTCCTAGCACTAAGCCCCAAGACACCACTGGTCACTTTCATACATTTTCGATGAACCACCTACAACTTGCACTGTGTGGGTTCTGTCTTTCAGACAGTTTGCTGTCACCACAAGAGTTAATTTGTAAAGCTTTTAACTTTTGTATGATACCAGCATGGGGAATTGTGTCAAAGGCCATAGCCAAGTCGAGATATGCCACATGCACTGCATGGCCACCCTTCTTCTGCCTCTGTAACCCTTTCAAAGAAATTTAAAGGTTTCAGTAGACAGGATCTACTTTTCAAAAAAACAAACTGTTAGTAACATGATTGCCAACAACAAGAACAATAAGTGAGTCCCAGCTCTACTTTCAAAGTCTGGATAAATTTATTAAATAAAGTTCAATATATTTACAAAAATAATTTTCAATCTCTCTAGCGCCTCGGCCAACAGCCTTTTTAGAGTAAAAAGTTAACAATCACTAAAAGACCACTTATATATACTTGTAAAACATTTAATTAAATTCAATTAAATTATTATTCAATTAGAGCATGGCAAAGTAAAAATTTAAAGAAATAGCCTTAAATAAGGCTTTGCCAGTTACATTCCCTATTCAAACCATACGGAACCAAAGTGCCATATTTCATAATTAGAACAGATTCCTTCTGTCTTAGTATATTTTTCTGATAGTCAACATTATTAAAATGAAGTGGTACATGTTCTAAAACTGTTGTTTTCATACAACTAATATCCCCACCATGACATAAATTAAAATGTTCTGCAATGGGACTAGTTAGTTTTTTGTTCTTTACATCCCTAACATGTTCTTTTATTCTGTCTGCCAACATTCTCTTTGTTTCACCAATATAGTATTTATTACATGTACAAAAAATAACATAAATTAATCCCTTACTTCTACAGGAGTATTTGGCCCTAACAGTAAAATTTTTACCATTAATTTTTTCTACTTCAGTTACTATATATTTACACACTGAACAACTGCCACATGGGAAAGTTCCTAACTCTTTAATGTTATTGACTATAAAGATTTTGGGTTGTTTAAAGATGCTATGGACTAGAAAATCCCTAATACTTTTGGCTTTTTTATATGAAACAATCAATTTAATATTTTTTAAGGAATCAATTTCATTCTTAATAACATTCCAATATTGTCTGATTAATTCATTCATAATGTCAGAGAAATGTGTATATTTTGTCACAAAAAATATTTTTCTTCATTTACTATATGTTTGTTATATCTATATTTATTATATTCTCCATCATTTGTTTTTATATGAAAACTCTCTTTAAACACTTTTATAAGACTATTTTTGATTGCAGTGACATCATATCCCCTATTAATAAATAACTTAGCCACTCTCAGAGACTCATCATACGCTAGATTAACATCAGAGTTAAGTCTTTTTATTCTAGTAAATTCTCCAAAAGGAATAGCTTTTAAAGTATGTGTCGGATGACAACTACTTCCACACATTTTCCAGCTAATTTCATCAAATTTTCTATGAATACTAGTATGTATAAACTGATTATTAACACCTTTTAGAGAGATATCCAAGTAATTAATTTCAGAACCTATCTGTACATCACTAAATTTTATACCATACTGATTAATATTTAATTCATGAATAAATTGATCAGAAATTTCATAACCATCTTTACAAATAAAAATAAGGTCGTCAATAAATCTATAATATTTTATAACATGTGTATTAAAAAAATATAACTTATATAAAAATTCATTTTCAAACATCCCCATAAATAGATTAGCATAAGCTGGAGCAAAAGCTGCTCCCATCGCTGTTCCGGTTAACTGTTTGTATAATTTACCATTAAATTCAAAGACATTATTTTTTAAACAGAATTCTACCATTTCTAATACATAATGAGTTTTAGGACAGTCACTCAAAAATAACTTAATAGCTTCTAATCCCCAAAAATGTGAGATATTTGTATATAGACTCTCTACATCAACAGTAATAAAATACATTCCTTCCTTCCAACATATATTTTTAATATTTTGAAGGAAGTCGTAGGAGTCTTTGATATAAGAAGGTAATGTCAAAACTTTTTTATTTAATATTTAATGTAATAAAGTACACATGTTATATGTAAAAAAGCCATGAGCTGACACAATAGGACGGCCTGGAGGGCTATCTAGATTTTTGTGTACCTTCGGCAGACAAAAAAATCTTGCCATTTGGGTATTTTTAATAGTTATCTTTTGGTCAACATCAGACTTTGTAAAATAATGTAACCTGATTCCTTTCTGTAATAGATTATTAAAGTCAATTTCTGCTTTCTTCACATAAGCTACATTGGTCTCAAGATATACATCTTTGTTACCAAGATGTTTCATACACATCTCATAGTAATCACAAGCATTTAATATAACCAGTTTTCCCCCTTTATCTGAGGGCTTGAAAACTATGTTATCATTCTTACTAAGTGCTCGTAATTTATTCCATTCTATTTTAGTTAAATTATAGTGATGTGTTTGTTTCAAAAAACATTCTAGTTCTTTTTCTACCATTAAGTTTAGCACATATTCAAATTTCTGTATCATTGCATTCTTATAAGGAGGTAAGAAAGAGCTATTGGATTTTTACATACTTGTATCAAAAGTGCTATATGCATTAATTATATCTTCATTATCTGATGTGCAAGAGTAAAAACTCTCATCACTCTCTACATCACTATTAGGTATTTCCACAGTAGAACTGTTAACATTAGTGGAAAGACAAGGGGTGTACCTACAAAAGTATTCTCTAAGATTCATTTTATGAAATAGTTGGAATAGTTCTGTTCTTAATTCATATTTTTTAGGAAAACAAGTAGGAACAAATTTTAGCCCCTTTTCCAAAATGCCCATTTCAACACTTTCTAAAACATAATTAGATAAATTAATTACATAATTATTAGCTATAGTCTCATTATTAAATTCAAGCCCATCTACCTCTTTTAAAATGTCCATCGCCCGAGTCTCTATGGCGTTCTGAATTGTTCCAGCCTCTTTTCCTGGAGTTTGTATAATGTCCGTTGAAATTTGAGAATGTCTTCTGAAAACCTTCCGAATTCGCGGCTTCTGGCAATTCAGGAAAGTTCTCTCTATCATCTTCTTCCCACGATGACGCGCCGCTTTCACCAGACAGGAAGCCTTTACTTTTATACGGTTCAGACACCGGATTTCCTCTCTGAAACGTAACAGCCTTCTTTCTAATTCTCTGATTATTGGTGAACACAAACGCCCTCTTGTGTTCATAGTCTCTAGCCAAGTCAAGATATGCCACATGCACTGCATGGCCACCCTTCTTCTGCCTCTGTAACCCTTTCAAAGAAATTTAAAGGTTTCAGTAGACAGGATCTACCTTTCAAAAAAACAAACTGTTAGTAACATGAGTTTTGATGTCACAGTTTGAGGTCAGGTATGCATTCCATGGCTTTGCAGATAAGACCTGTAAGGCTGATAGGTCTGTAATTACTTGATTCAGTTGTAATGCAAACTTATGGAGATGAATCACAACTGCCCTGTACTGCTTATCAGGGATAATACCAGTAGCTAAACTTAAACAGGTTGAGGTGTGACTTTGCAAGGGCAGGTTTGACGCACTTAATTAAGCAACCAGGTATATTATCAGGTCCCATGGAGGAAGTATTTTGGGTCTTGGTTAGCACTTTCAGTAAATGATGATTAGGGATAATTGATGGTGTAAGGGATTCAGATATTTCAGAACTTTGAATAAAAATTCAGGGGTGAAGTTGGCACTAACTTTTGTTCACAAGTACATTGGCAAAGTCTGTTGGGTCAGAATACGAGATGACATTATGAAGAAACTCTGAGCACTATAGGGTATTGTTTTTTAGTTTCTTAGACATAGCTAAACAAAGAATTTGTGATTATCTTTGGCTTCAGATGCTATTGTAAGTTCACAGGCTTCTTTTATGGATCTGATAGTGTTCTATTTCTGTTCACGGGCTTCTTTTATGGATCTGATAGTGTTCTGTTTCTTTTTTTTTTAATGCCTTTAATATTGTTCTTGGGAAGATAAGTTTTGGATTTACTAAATTTAAGGAGTTTGTCTTTTGTTTTGTATTTTCCTTTTTTTAAACACTTTTATGAAATTATCTCTTAAAATGTAGGTAAACATGCACTTACAGAAGGGAAAACAAACCATATTAACATTTTTCCATTTACATACATCACTTTTTTTTGTTTTGTTTTACAAAAAAATTGCAGAATTCCTGCCTTCCCTTAAACCTCACTCCTCCTACTTCTGGATATTCTGTTTGAATTGGTTCCACAATTTTCATTTATATCTATACAGTTTGCTTCTTCTCTTTTCTAAAGATGTCTCTTCCAGTTTTTTTCATCTCTTTTGTAGTATTTAGTACTTCAAATCCAATTAGTTTAGACTTTGATTTTCATCTCTAGTGTTTACTTTTTTGGCAGCCAACAGAATTAAACTGAAGATATTACTATGCCCAGGCAATTCACATCCTGTGTACCAGCTCAGAAAAAGTATATTCTTAGTTACAGCCATTTGCTCACCCAGTATTTCTGACAGGGTACTCTGTAGGAAATTTTAAAAATCTGCCAGTTAATTACACTCCCAAAATGCATATTCCCGGTTACCTCATTCTTCCCCATCTCACCTCCAACATTTGTTACCTGCCTGAGAAAAAAATCTATGAAGTCTGCTTGGGAGGTTTAAAATAACTCATGCCGTCAGTTCTAAGCAAAGACCCCAAACCTTCTAGACTTGGTTACATACTTGGGAGACATATGTAAGTCCTTCCAGTGTTTTTTTATAAATTGTTTTTTGCAGTTGCTTTTCCCAATCTTTTCTAAGCTGCTCTTGTTGATTCTTATAGTTATCATGCAGTTTTTTTTTTATATGCTGTACTAATTATCATATTTTTAACAGCAGCTTCTGTTCTATATTTGATTAAAAGCCCAACCAGAACTGGTCTTTTACTTAAGATTTTTCTTTCACTTTCTCTTTGCCTGTATGCTTATATAATTTTGTTAGGGAAGGACATCTTTAGCCTGTAGTCAAAATGTGTTCTTGGCCCCATCCAACTGTATTACCTTTTCCTCTGTAGTTATTTGCTCCCAATACTGTGGTTCATTTGACAGTTGTCTCCAGTAAATTCCAGCCGCCTCTTACCCATTTTCTTAACCCCTAGTTGCAGTCATCCATATTGACAAAACCTCCTTTCTTTTGTTGGCTTAGTTCCTAGAATACTTTCTGCTACTTCATGAATATAATATTTTTATAGTTGTTGTTCTCCTTAAGGATCTTCATCCAAAATTCCATAATCTGTTTATTTTTTTAATTTTCCTCCTGCCTCATCAGAATCAATTAACATTTTGAATTATAACCTACTGCTTGTGTTACGTATATGAGCCTTAATTATATAGCTCTAAAGTACCCATTCAAATCGTGTATTGCTAAAACATCTTCATCTATTGGAAGGATCAACCTATCCCACTTGTCTCTTACCCTTTTCCCCTCTCAAATTCCTTCAACTCTGTTGATTATTGCCATCAACTTCTTGTCTTTTGGTAAAAATATGCCTGATCCATATATAAAATTAAAGGGAATAAAACATTTTCACTGCTTGTATCTTACTATCCATAAACAAGAACTTCCATTTTCACAGTTTTGTATTATCTTTTCTTAGTCTCTTACCATATGTTCTTAGCTACCATAACAGATGGCTTTTTAACTCGTACTAGTAAATACTACTTATGTCCCCATAAATATGAGTATTGCTGAACCAATTTATGTATGTATACATAATTTACACCTTTTTTTATATCCTGAAAAGGCTTGAAACTGTCCCAAAATGTTCCTCAACATTCAGATGTTTTTTTCTGGATTTATTAGGCACAAAATATCTGCAATAAAGTCAAATTTCCTTGATTACTATACTAATTATATCTTTCCATTTCTGAGTCCCTTGTTTTCTTTGCCAAGGGCTCTAAATATGAAGCAGATAACAAAGGGGAAAGATGACATCACTGCATATATCCTCTTTTCAAATAAACTTGTCAGAGAGGAACCCCCTTCCACTTTAATTCATGCATCCGATCCTTCATATATCCTGTTAATTAACCTTATTATTGTATCAGTAAGTGCAAATGCTTCCATTGCCCTACTCATAAAATCCCAGATTATTCTGTCAAACAGTTTCTCTTCATCAAGACCCACGAACAGCAGCAATATTTTCTTATATTCTGCTTCCCTTTAGATCATCATTGTTCGATTAATGCTGCCAAATGTTTGCAACCCTCCAGAAAACCACATTGATCCATATCTATCAGTTTTGTCAATACTTTTGCCATTCTTTTAGCTGTTATAGACATAAATACTTTGTAACTGTGGTTTAAAATTTAAATGGGTTTGTATAAAGCTTTGCCTGATGGGAGAAAGCTGTGGTAGCTGTATTACCCAAGGATGGTAAAGACTCAAGATGTTGGTGCTTCCCCTCCTTTTAAAATACTGTTAACGCAAATATTCCCTCCTAACTTCCAAATACCCACACAGATTCCATCTTTTCCCTCCCTCCTGTGTATCTGAGGACATAAAGAGAGGGAGACAAGAGCCAAATACCTTGAATGTTATCCAACAATGACCAGAGGATTTTTGTGTACCACTTTATCCCCTTTTCCTTCGCATCAGCAGACAGTTGCATCTCCAAAGGGGTCTGCAGAATTGGTCCAGTGGTGTGCGTCCATCTAGATCTATATTTTTCTACACACACACAAACACACACATTTATATATATATAGTTGTATGTATATAAATAAAATGTGTGTGTGCACGTATAGCTATCTATATGTTTGTGGAAATGCACTCAAACACCAGTGTCCTGCTGCAACACAATGAGCTGCTTGACTAACCCAACCATCTGACACAGACTTCAAGCTGCTGATACTGTTTTTCTTGATGTTCACCATGTATCAGTTGTATAATATGCCCAACTCTCTCCTCACTTGTATGACTGGTGAGCCAGCCTTTGCTCATCACTCACCCCCACCCTTTCAAATTCTCCATCCAGTTTCACTAGTGAATTATAGGTCAGCTTGACTGCAATCAGGGTGTTGTACCTCTGTAACATAAAAGCTGGCACTTGTGTACAGACTTGTCACATGTGATGCCATTAAAGAGATGGCTTTAAATTAATACTGTGCCCAAAAGCATGAATTTATATGTAGTTGGGTTGTGTTTGTGTAGTTTGAAAAGATGATGAGGGATTTATCTGAAGATATTAAACAAAATATATGAAATTGTAGAATATGAGGTCATCTTTATATTGTAAGAGTGGTTGTAAAGTTGGGAAATACAGAAATTAAAATTAGGAAGGGGAAAAGTCTTACAAGTGACAGTATATTTGTTTAAAATCTTACCATAACAGTAGATGTCTTTCTTTTCACTGTTGCAGTATTCTAAATAGATGGGCTCTCCCACCCAGGGCAGCCTGACGCTTGGCCAGTATACTAAAGCCTAATTGTCTTGTATGTGCCGTACATCACACCTATGCTCCCCGCACAAAACGTAGGGCATAAAAGGGATGTATGGATGTATCTCCTCAGGACTGAATTGCCAGACGAGAACAGTCTACATTGGACAAAGGAGTCCATGCACATCCAGAAGGAAAAAATGCAAAAGAGAAAGGGGGAGCCTTCAACCAGAAGGGGGTGGAGGGAGGTAGCGAATACTGCAACAGTGAAAAAGATGTCTACTGTTATGGTAAGATTTTACACAACTATACTATGTTCTATATCACTGTTGCAGTAGTCTAAACAGAGGGGAAAATAAAAAAGTTCAAGAAACAGAATGGTAGGTGGAAGACTGAGAAGATTCCTCAACAATGGTTCTAGCAAAACCTGCGGCCTAGAAACCATATTCAACTTACAATGCTTAGTAAAGGTATGCACTGAAGACCAAGTAGCAGCTTCAGTGATGGAATTTGGTGTCCAACCCCTTGAAGAAGGCAGCAGAAGAGGCAGCAGCCCTAGTGGAATGAGCTCTAACAGAAGCAGGCAAAGATTTGCCATGAAAAGTATAACAAAAGGAAATGTCCTTTGATATCCAGGAGGAAATAGTTTGCTTAGAATTAGCCAACCCCAATGTCCTGGAATGAAAGGAAACAAAAAGCTGATCAAACTTATGAATAGCCTTGGTTTTATCCAAATAGTACCTGAGCTGTCTCTGCAAATCCAAGGTATATAGGACCCTTTCACTACCAGACTGAAAAGAAGAGAAAAAGGGAGGGAGTTGTATCAACTGATTCAAGGACAACTCATTAACCACCTTGGGCATAAAAGAAGGGTTAGTATGAATGGACATCCTGAGAACCCGGAACCTCCTCCCTGATCAGTATCTGTGGAATTCCTCTAGGACCTTCCAAGATGACCATGGTTTCCCCTCGACATCTGAAGCAGACACCTGCAGTGCCTCGGAGGACTTGCAAAAAGACATATCCATACCAACCTCAGATGAGGCCAAAGCAGAAGAATCCGATGTAAATGCTAAATGATCTGGCTGGACAACTAAAGAATCTTGCAAAGATGACTTGGCCTTCTTATGGAGTAACTCAGGGTTAAAGGATTCTGCCATGGTACTCTGGGCAAACTGTTTTGGCTGTTGTTTTCAAGATAAATGGCCAGGGAAGACAAATTGCTTCTGAGTGTTGTGGGCACAAAAATCTAACAGATACTGCAAGAGGTATGGTCATGGGAAGCACCCAAACAAAAAGACACTGTTTATGACTGTCTTTATGGGGAATCTCCCTCCCAAACTGACATTTTCTGTTCTTGGATGACACAAGCTCTAGGTAGTAAAATAAATTATAAGACCAAGAAAAAAAAGAAAGAAAGAAAAATAACCCCAGCAGGCACTTCTTTGGCAGCTAGGTATTCAGCACAGCAACAAGGCTTTCGGACCAATATCTATAACGGAGTTGGAACTGGCAGCAAAGAATTTCTGGGTAGTTGTGTCCATACATTCCTTTTATGCCCTGTGGAGCATAGGTGTGACATACGAAGCATATAAGATCATTAGGCTTTGGTATACTGGCCGAGTGTTGGGCTGCACTAGGTGGGAGATCCCTTCCGTTTAGAATACTGTAACAGTAATATAGAAGGACATCTGTCTGTATAAGGTACCTGGGAAGAGACAGCCAAACTTGTGCTTACTGTCTTGTCTACTCTGTACATTCTGTGAAATATGAAATATATGAAAATAAGCTGGTACAATTGTGAGATTGGTGGTTTAGTGCACTTTGTGACAAACCTCTTCAGACTGCACTTGTTAGAAGGCTTTTGTACATATTGATAAGTACAGAATCAGTAAAAATTAAGTGAGCAGTAGTCATATCTTTCCCCTTTCTTTATGCTTGTTGTATGTCTGTAAACAGGCAGTACTTCACCAGACATTATTGAAATGGAGCAGGCAATGCTTTTTCACATGTATTGTTTGTTACCGAGGACAGAGATGGTTCTATAGTGATTAGGATGGGAAAGATAGCATTTCTTATGCATTGAGGGGTGATGCACTCAAGTTTCCTTTTTGTGAGAGTGTGCTATTTTATGTAAGCGATGGATGTACATATGTTTCATATTTTATATGAATTCCATTTTAAGTGAGTTTGTTTTAGAGCAACAAGCTCTTACACAGTTTTCTGCATCAGTTATTTTTTTACCCCTCTACCTAGGGATTTCTTTATTACTTCAGACTGTTTTGCTGCTGTGAAAAAATCTTGCAAAGGTGCATTTCTACCGATTGATGGTAGCTGAGCAGAACCAGTTCTGCTACCTGATTTTGTCCATGACTGCTGTTCTTCTTTGGTGTCATGTGATGTCCATGGTTCTGAGAAAGCTACAGGTGAAGAGGACCCCTTTGATCAGATGTAGGTGGATTCCTTCCTTGCTGTCCAGACTTCCTTGCATGGTTCAATAACTGGTCCACCAAACCACATCCATCTGTTGAAGTGCATACTTGCACTGACAAAGAAATGTCTGCTGTGTTTCCTTACTTACCTTAAATTTTGTACGGTGCTCTTGTCAGCTTAAAGGTGCAGTAGGATGAAGGAGATCTTAAAAATTGATCTGAGGATTGTTCTAACTTTTGTGCATTTTATAGTATAATGGAGGTGAGAAGTTCCATTACCTTGCATGTAAAATCAAGTGGTTTCAAATGCTATGCAAAAGGAAATGTATTTTTTTCTTTTGTACCTAGTATATTGATTAACTCAAGAACAGCCAAGGGTTTATTCACAAAACAAATTTGATGTCACTTAGCCTCAAACTTTGTCTCAAATTTACTTTTGCCGACTGTTTTTCAAAAGACAATTGTACATGTTGTAGTGGATTCCAAAGGTTTACTGAGAATATAGATTCTTAATTGCTAAAAGCGGCCTGTAAAATATAACATTTGTTTTTTAGTAAATGCAAATTGAGGGTATAGGGAAAATATTACTGATACAGTATTGCAAATGATTTAAATATGTGGAAAGACCGTTAAGAGATTTAACATTTAAAGCATGTATTACATAAACAAGAAAGCACTTTGAAGCAGCTGACATTATGAAGATAATACAATGAAAAAGATAACATACCATGACCACCTGTAGCAGGAAGCATTTCAGATGGGTGACTGTCAGATTCAGAGCTGAAGACTGTAGAGCTGAAAAAACAGATGAGATACACTAGGTGTGTGTGTCAGTGTGTGGTGTGGAATAACCACCACAGCAGGGCTAGTCACCCGGCAGTATAAACCTTGGCTCTGGATGATTGTCACCGTTGAACACCCCTAGAATTCATCACAACATTCTCTAAAACCCAACCCTATGTGCAAAAATGGGGAAAAAGGGGTTGCTGATGAATGGATGGATACACTTCAAATGTTAGTAATAAAAGCAAAACAAAAGGAAAAGTGCTACCATGAGATTGTGTTTCCTGATTTATTATTTAAAAGAACAAGGTCTAAGAATGCTAAGAAACAGAAGGAAGGGGAAGTGGTGAAAAGCTGACTGCTATAGTTTAATATTTGTTTTATAAATGAGCTTTTGTACTTGGGGTCAGACTGATATGATTCATATTATTTTTTGCTCACAGGGAATATACCTCAAGAAATCTAAGCACTATCCTGTATACAGTGAATGAACCCTGGCTATACTCAGTACTGTGGTGTGCCGGAGTCAAGTCTGTCACTTCAGATGCTTCTCACATCCTCAAACAGGTGCCTTCCCCCATCTGGCTCATGGTATGTTCCAGCAAACAGAGTGAACTGCAAAAGAGAATATTTTATTAAGATACATGCAATGAACCAGTTTTCTCCAAGAACATTATTTAAGATTTCAAGTATGTGCAATATGTTTTTAGCTTTTTGGTAGTGCACATTCTGGCTTTATCTTCTTTGCATGTGCTTCTAAATCCTAATGCTGTATTTATGCTTATTTAAAGTTATTGTTAATGAACCTCCTTACTTAACTGTAATGTTGCAACAAGAGAGGGAAGAATCATTTCTGGTACTAATGCCACATAACTCTCAACTGTACAGATTTTCACAGAATGTCCAGATTTTTGCCTCATATTTTTGGTGTGTTTTTCATAAAATTGTTTTTTTTTGGCAAATTAGTGGCAAATCATTAAAGACTGAAGTTGGAAATTAATGACAGACATTTTAGATTCAGAAATCATACCCATCAGAAAATTCATACTAATGCAAAACCTGTTCTATCAGCTTTCAAAGTTTGCAAGAGCAATATTAAAAAAATGTCACTATTTATGGGCCTTTGTCCCACTTTTGTTTAAGAATTTGTCCAGATTTCTTACTGTAAGAGGTCGAGAGGTATAATTAATGGACTGTGCTGTTTTGCTGCCTGTCAAGAACATTTACTTTTAGGCCCACTTCTGAAATTGGTCATGGCAGAATGCAGTGGACATCTTCACACAGTATAAACTGTTAATTTAAAATTAAAATAGTTAGCTCCTACATGCTACTTATTTTTTTTCATAAATAAGCTGGAGCAATTTTTTCATACCCTTTCTTTCTTTGAGAGGCAAATAACCTGTTTTCTGTCGTTACTTTCTGTAAGTTTCCATGATGGCTAATTTCTATAAATCCTCCACATGACTCTTCTCTGCACTGTTTTTGTGATGATGCTTCTGTCTTATAGACATTCTATAGAGGATTATGATGGAGTCTCCAACTGTAACCACTTTATTATGTCCTTGAGAAATGGATGCCAAGAAATTTACCTCAAGTGAATCTTATATTTGCATTCCTGTCTAGATCATATAATTGGGGGGGGGGGGTTGCTGTTGGAGTTCAAAGATCAAATTCTTTGTAGTGCTTAAAGCTTTATCTGCTCCATGTACTACTGCTAGCAGAAAAAAAGTGCAAAGTGTTTTGCTGGCTTGCAAAGCCATGAACCCCTTACTGAGCACTATCAGAAATGCAGTATAATACTTTGTCCTTACAGGAATAAAGTCAGAGACAGATTACCAACACATTAACAGGCACATTGAAAGCTGTTTTTAGTTCTTACACTGTTTTGCTGGCCAGTGCTGGTAGGTTTTACTGCCTAGCAAGATGCCCAGTCTTACAAATTTACTCTGGAAGCGTTCCGTAAACACCAAAAAAGTGAATAAAAAAGCAGTAAAGGAACGCTGTAAACCGCTGTCCGCAACTCACCAAAACAGGAAACCACCCTTCTGAACAGTATCACCAAACATGGAATTTCAGACCAAAGACTTCAGTGTAAAAATATTTTTTTAACCAAAGCCTACAGTAATACTACAATTACTGTTGCCTCTGTCTGCTACACAGAATGACTGGCAAAATGGTACACGTGAATTGTCCAAACTGGAACACCAAAGTCCAAATACGTAATGCAAATACAAACTCTTTATTAAAACATGATAATGTTAAGCGCTTTCACTCACACAAAGTGAGCTTCTTCAAAACTGACCCAACAGCTGATTCACAATGTTTAAATAACTTAATTGGGGCCAAATTCTTAAAGTAACAGCACCCTAATAGCGAAACATAAAATTTCATAAGTATCATCAATTTAAACACATAAAAAACAAAATATAAAAACTGTAACACAACAATTTCACTCTGCACCTTCTTAATGTCATATAAATAAAAATGTTTAGAAATGTTTAAAAATACGTACTTTTGTACCATACTATCTGTAATATGTAAACCTGTCATACTTTTGTGTGCGAACCTATTAAATACAAAGAAGTGGCTTAATAGCAATATGGTCATTCAGACCTGGTGATGTCACTGCATCTGTTAATAATTGCCACCACACTATTTTGTATGACAGCTTAACTCTTAGGTCGCCACCCCTAGAATTCATCACAACATTCTCTAAAATTGAAAATTTAAATATATGCTCTGATCCATGTCTTTCTACATGTCTGTAAAGTGCATTATTTTTGTCCTTTGTCTTTATACTGTAGAGGTGTGTATATATCTGTTTTTTAAAAAAAACTCTCAGTTTTTCCTGTATAGAAACCTGAACATGCTACACATTTTGCCAAATAAATAATATACTTCGAATTACAATTACCCTGTTCAAACCTAAGCCTTGTCTTATTAATGTTGTTCAATACTATACCATGAGCTTCATTAATAGCATGGCATTGATTGCAATTACCACATTTTGAAGTAAACTTAGTTCTGTGTGCAGACTCAAACTCACTCAGTCCCCTTTCCATTAAGCCTTTAAGGTTCCTCCGCATCTTATACACAAAATTGGGTCTAGAATCCAAATTGTCTATGGATTCCTGATCAACAGTCAAATCATTCCAATTTCCAATTAATATATCTTTAATTTTCCTAGAATGTGGTCCACATTCGATGACACAAGCCCTAGAGAAAGCTTCAGAATTATTCCTACTAACTAAATCAAAACCCACTTTTGTACAATTTCTATTGGATCCTAACAGTGGGACAAATCTCTTCCCCCATTCCTTTACCACATACTCTTTTACATCACCCATCATTTTATAGGTGTAACCTCTTTCCTTAAACAAATCAGTAATGTATTCTAATTCACTTAACATATCTGTATATTCAGAGGTCATCCTCACTGCTCTTATACATTGTCCCTTGTAAATACTATACTTCATTTTATTAGGATGGTAGTTGGTATATTCCAAATATGAATTGCTAAAAGTCTCTTTTCTATGTATTCTAGACTTAAAGCCCACATCAGTAATAATTACCAAGGTGTCCAAATATGCAACACCTTCACTATTGCAGGTAAAGGTAAATTTCAAAAATTCACTACTGTCGTTTAAAAATTTCATAAAGTTGTTAAAGGTAACTAAATCTCTGTCCCATAGAATGTAGATATCATCCAAAAAACGTGAATAGTATTTGATGTTTTTTTCATGATATATACTTTTAAATATAGTGTTCTCTTCCCAGTCAAGCATTACCAAATTAGCAAAAATGGGTCACAAGCCATCCCCATTGCTACACCTTTGATTTGTCTAAATAATTCACCTTCAAAATAAATGTAATTATTGTCTAAAACAATCGACATAAGCACCAAAATCAAAATAACTTTGTCCCAATCAAGGTGATTATATTTTCTTATGCTATTGGTAAGTGCTTCCATTCCTTCATCTTTTGGAATACATTAGAACAAGCCCACTACATCTATGGATACAAATAAAAGGCCTTGTTTCCAGATATCCACCGGATAATTTCTTAAAAATTCCCAAGAATCCTTAACCATATGTTTTACCTCACTATATATAGGTTTAAGTATGGTGTCTATTAAAACACCCATTGGGAATGTTTTAGATTTACTTCCTGCAATTATTGGTCGAAATGGTGGGTTACAGATATCTTTGTGAATTTTAGGAATGCCCACAATCGGGACCAATCTAGGATGTTCGACCTTAAGAAACTTATAAGTATCCTCAGTGATTCGTCTGTCTAATAAAAATTCCTCAATATGCAAATCTATTTGCCTACAGGCTATGTCAATTTCATTACGGGAAACCGTTTCATAGTTGACAGTTGAGGGGTTGGATGGGGAAAACTACTCCAGCATGAAGAGGAGCAAGGTTCTTTTTGAAGTGGCCTTTTTGTGAGTCGTGTTTCTCCACATTTCTTGTAGTAGGCATGGTACACTACACCATAGTGGTGACTCATTGCAACTTCAATAAGTGACTGAGTGGCTCATCAGAGTGCTGCTATTCAGCTACTTTGTTGTTACATGGTGGCTGTGCTCCCCCAAGTCAATCTTGTCATCATCATACACTGCCCATAGCAGTGATTAGTCAATGGATGAAATACAGTAATGCATTAGAGGTTAAATTTCTGATTAATTTTTTTCCATTTAAATGGGGTAGATCAGGGTTCAAATGGATCATTTTCAGTCTCAACCAGGGAAGTATAGCAATAAATAGAACTGATTTATACAGTACATATTCAAACATCAGGGTTGAAGTTTATGCAGTAAAATATTAACATGTGAAAGTATTTGGCTTTTCTTTGTAATTGGGACAGATGAGCCCATATTATATTACTACAATCATACAGTACCATGGAATGCATGGCATGACCATGAGCAAGGCAGATAACACATTATATACATGCTCTTTTCTCACTGTAAGCAATCAGTTTCAGCACAAGTGGGGTCATATGCCCCAAGTTGTATTGTAACTTGCATACACTGCTACAAGATGCCTGATATCACCATGGCAGGCAGAATGATAACACATCACATGCTGCTTGCAATTGGTCAAGTAATGTATTTCCTGTCTCTGAGTGGGAAAGGTATCTCAGATTGTACTGTGGCAGCCGTTCAATAATACGGATTACCTGATAATCAGAGAGAGTGGATAGTAGCACATCAGAAATGGCTTTAATTGAAGTATTGTATTCATTCTGTGTCAGAAATAAACAAATATTTCCATACAGGCAAGTGTTACCACTGTACAGAGATATTTGTTTCTTGTGTCAGTGTATTCAGTGAGAAAGTAGTTATTCCTGGGGATGAGGAGCCTTTTTGTGAAAGCTGAAATACATTCCCAAAAGTCATCAAGCTTTTCTTTGTAGACATTTTGCAACTTTTCACAGCCAAAAAAGTGTTTTTCATGGCTATGAAAAGGAATTGTTTAGGTGACAGTCTGTGTGCAAATAGTTAAATTTATTGCTTTATGGTATTGCATAAAATAAATGAAGATGCACTTTGTATTTTGGCTTTAATAATTGTTAGTATTGTTATAACAAGGATTACACAATGGAGTAGTTAGCATTACAGCCTCACAGGTTTTGATTCTTCAGTTCACTTCTTGCCTGGATTGCCTTCTTTGCAAAATCTGCATGTCCTTCTTATGTTTGAGTGGGTTTTTATTGGTCGATGCAGTTTCTTCCCACATCCCCAAAGTGTGCTTTAGGTGAAATTGTGATCCTACCCATTTCCCATAGAAGGGTAGCGATGGGTATAGGCTCATTATTATGCCGTCACAGACGCAGGTTGTCGAATGCTTCTTTGTCAAGCTGAAAAGTGTGAAAAGGCAAAATAGCTAAGTTTTTTCCCTGGGAAAGAATTTGTTTGGCCACTTTCGCTACTTTGCATGTTCGGCACTGTAGTGCAATCTCGGAGTTGGTATATTTAAGTAAGGGGGTATGGGGGACACAGCCCCCCCACGTCAAGGGTGTGGGGGTGAAGCCCCCCACATTATATAATGTTTTACAGTTTTTTTTTTTTTCGGAACAGCAATTTTTTTTCCAAGGGAAGGTTTCGACATTGTAAGCTTTCGCTTACATGGGGTCGATTATGTGTCGTTCGCTCTTCTGAGTGTGCAGTAACATAACATAGACTCATGGGTATATATGTGTGTGTGTGTGTGTGTGTGTGTGTGTGTGTGTGTGCATGCCTTGTGTAAGTTTGTCTTCATTCTGTGTTAGAATGGCATTCTATTTGGAATTGGTTTCTTCCCTTTGTGCTTACTCATTGGTGGCATAGACTGCAGCTTGCCTATTACTTTGAACTGGATTAAGCAGGTAATCGGAGAATTAGTGAATGAATAGATGAATGAAGAATTTGTAGTTTTTTTCATGCATTAGAATCCAACAGTCAGAAAATTTTTATTAGACTTGGTTCAAAGCAAACAAGTACATTTGCCATTTTCTAATTCGGGCAAATGCAGAGTATATCAATATCATAAGTGTAAGTAGCTCAGTAGGTAGCGTACTTCTTTGTGTTGTAGAAGATCAGAAGGTTGTGGGTGCTAATACTACCTTAAGATGACTGGATTCATTTTCTAAGAGAATATCTTCAAGATCCAAAGAAGTCATCTTACTGCTATACTCTTCCCTTATTACACCCATCTTTGAATATAGTGCCACCTTTGGGATTTCCAAATCCAAGTATATTGGTCATCGGAAAGGCCCCAAATTTTTTTAATCAAAAAAATAAATAAATAAATTTAAATCCTTCAACAATTCTGATAAATTAGCACAACTAACCTTATACTCAGTAGCTTAACAACTTTTCCAAGGTAACATCTCTCATGTTTCAAGTCATGGAAGAACCAGTCCTATATGGCCACCTGTTTCCTCACAAATCACAGATCTCGTGTCAGCAGTGAGAAATGGGTAGTTCAACTCTGAGCACAAAAGTAAGCATTCTTGCAGAGGAGTAAGCTCCTTCCGCCACCTCATGATGTTTAACCAACTACTAGATTTGTAGGCACTTATTAGGGTATTGATCTGTTAGGATCTTAGGAAGCCTAGCCTTACATTCCTATGATCGCTATTAGCTGTTATTTTGCATATGAGTAACCCAGAGACTGTCCAAAAAAGAATATGTTGGGATGCCAAACCAGGGGTTAATTTGTGGTTACCCATTCATTAGTTCAATCTGCATTTGAATAGAATAAGGGAAGTACTTTGATTTACCTGAAGTAGAAGACTGCTCCGTAAAAGTAGGGTTCTCTGTGGTATATCGCTATCAATCCAACAAGGTTTTTATTTTGCAAAGCACATCAAGATTCCTTGAGTGAATAACTGAAACACTGCTGGTGAGGGAAAGAAAACAGACAACACAATCTGTTTTAACATTTTCGTTCGATTTAATACCACTGAACTTCATCAGAAATACACCCAAAAGTATTACAAGGTAACCAATGAAAAAACATATTGAATTTCATCTAAATAATGATGATGTTAACATTACTAAAAAATGTATGTGTGTGTGTGTGTGTGTGTCTATATATATATATATATATATATATATATATATATATATATATATATATTCACGTTGAAAATCACAAACTTAAAAATGTACTAATTGCAAAAAATATTTATGTACATGTAAAAATTATGTTCTACTCTGTGAAAAACTTATACTAAAAGTTTTGTGCCTGTAAAAAGCATTTGATGTTGATCATGTCGTTTAGACCTAGAAGTTGGTCAGCGTTTAACATGATCTGCCAAACTGCTTCATGGCACTCCAACAATGTTTTAAAATCACCAATAAAAAGTGCATTGTTTACCCTTTCCAGTACTGAAAAAGAAAACTTTTTGAACAAAGGACATTCCAAAAATGTGTAGCTAAGGCATTGGATATGTCCCTTTTTTTGAAGGCCAAACTGTGTTCATAAATACATTTATTCAATGTGTGTATGGTTTTCCCAATATAAAAATGCTTGCATGAAACACATTGAGCTAAATAAACTATGTTAGTAGTTTTACATGTATAGTATCCCCTTACTGTTAAAGTAATAACAGGACTTTAACAGTAAGGGGGCACTATACGTGTAAAACTACGTATTTATGAACACAGTTTGGCCATCAAAAAAAAAGGACATGTCCAATGCCTTAGCTAGACATTCTTTGGAATGTCCTTTGTTCAAAAAGTTTTCTTTTTCAGTATTGGAAAGGGTAAACAATGCACTTTTTATTGGTGATTTTAAAACATTGTTGGAGTGGCGTGAAGCAATTCGGCAGATCATGTTAAACGCTGACCAGCTTCCGGGTCTAAATGACATGATCAACATCTAATGCTTTTTACAAGCACAAAAATTTTAGTATAAGTTTTTCACAGAGTAGAACTTATAATTTTTACATGTACATAAATATCATTTTTTGCAATTAGTACATTTTTAAATTTGTGATTTACAACGTGAATACAAGAGTGTGTATATAAATATATATATATATATATATATATATATATATATACACACACACACACATACATTTTTTAGTAATGTTAACATCATCATTACTTATCAGATGAAATTCAATATGTTTTTTCATTGGTTACTAATTGCATGTGATGCCTTATTTAAACCTTGTAATACTTTTGGGTGTGTTTCTTATGAAGTTCAGTGGTATTAAATCGAACAAAAATGTTAAAACAGATTGTGTTGTCTGTTTTCTTTCCCTCACCAGCAGTGTTTCAGTTATTTGGTTGGATTAGTCTTTCTTGTGTTAAGATTCCTTGAGTATTTGATACCATTGGACTTGCAAATGTTATATTTAATTAGTGCTGAGTAGATTGTAATGACTACATCCCTGGACCTGGACATAGTACCTTTGAATGCAAGTTGTATGATAAAATGAACTTCCTTACAATAGTGGATATATGGTGATCAAAAGATAGTTCACCAGCATAGGTTTCCAGATTCCCTAACTGTGGGATCAATTTTCAAAGGTATGTTGTCAGTGTGATAGTTTGGGGGGAGATGTGTTGGGGCTATGCTTTCCTAAGGATGTGATTATTCATGTCTTGGCATTCAGTTGTAATCCATGGTTTTGACGTCAGCTATTTGTTCGGGACAGGCCTTCTTGGAGCATCTTTTCATCATCTGTAGACTTGGTCAGCCACATATAGTTAACATTAGCCTAGACAACTGAGAAGAAAATGCCAATGAAAAGTTATCTGAAGGACAGAACCCTGCTGTACACCACTAATAATAGGTCTTTTGGAGGGGGTAGAGCTACCCACCATAACTTATTGGGTGCTATCTGTGAGTTAGAGCCCTATTCAAGTTGCATAAGGATTAATGTTTAGCTGGCAGAGTTTATCTACAATAGCTGAATGTAGCATGATGTTGAATGCCTTCACAAGGTCTAAATATGTAGGCTGCACTGTTTTACTCTTGTCCATTGCTTCTGTAATGTTTTCAAAGCAGTCCACCAGGCACAACTCTCAACCATTTAGTGCAGGAATTCTGGTCAAAGCTGAAAATAATGGGGGGGGGGGGTGGCAAAGGACCAAAAGTAGTGAAAAATTTTAAATATTGCTGTTATAAATTTAGAAAGTTGACAGAGTAACAGGTTTTGAATTAGTGCATTTTCTGAAGGGTATGCATTCTAAAAAGCAAATAACTGCCGTTATTTAGTGACTTCAGTCCTCAACAATGTATCAGAAAACCTCAAATTATATGAGGAACAGATCAAACATATGAGACAAAATCGGGACAGTTGAGAGGTATGCATCTAGGTTAGGTAGGCATGAATTGCCCTTGACAAATCTGAAATGGGGTTGTTCAAGAGTCTGTAGGTTGCCTATATCCTAGTTTAGTAATTCCTTTCCATAGCTATTCGTACAAGAAACTGGTCAGGCTTATGTGTCTTTAATTAGCCCCCAACTTTGTGCAGTTGTTCAATTTTGGTGAAAAAATTCCATGGCCACAAAGTTCTGTGATATTAAAACACTCAATAAGCAGGATTTGACTGAATAAACTGAACAGAATTCTTTCTAAAGAAAGCACTATTGCTGTAGTCCATGTTTCCTGTAGCTGGGGTTGTGTCTTCTAGTTTCCAGTGTTGGTTATTATAAATATGTGTCACAGAGAGAGAGAGAGAACTGTAGGGAGGTAGATACTGTTTTGGCTCCTAACAGAGTTTGAAATTACCTACCAAAGGTGTGTTGTGATATTGGAAGAGAGGCAGAATTACAGAAATAATACATTGTTTAAGTAATTTAGAGAGGTAGTATATGCTGATAAAGTAGATCAGTTTTAACTTGTTTATGGTCTTTAAGCATTCATACTGGGCCTTGGTCAGTTATATTATGGAGTTAAGTAGTAATTCATTTCTACTTGTTACTGTAAGAGGAGATCTTACCATTTGATTTTGTCCCACCTTGCCTTTATCTGCTGTGATCTGAAATTCAAAAAGCATGGTTTTCTTCTCTGCCTACACCAATACATGCTTTTGGATGGAGTTCACTGACTTAGCGATGTGCATGACTCCCTTTTACACCTTTGTTGTTGCCATTTCTCTTTAGTTACTCGAACCATTTTCGAATGTTGCATGCCTTTCAACCACATGAAGAGATTTGCCTTTTAGTGTACAATTTGATTTGACTTTACCACATGAAGAGATTTGTCTTTAGTGTACAATTTGATGTGACTTTTGGTGGCTCTTTGTTTTTTTTTATTTGTACTTTTTTTTTTATAAAGATATTTATCGTATTTCCAGTCATTAGTTGTAGCCAAGTCAATTAAGTATGATTTATTGCAGGAGACAAATTTTCACATGTAGTGTTGTTTCTCTGTAGACCCTGATTATTGGGTTGATGAGAATCTGAACATTGTTTGAAGTAAAATGTTGGTAGTCAGAGGGCACTGGGTGCTTTTACTTAGTGTGGAAAATAAGTTATTTCATACATACATACAAATATTTCAAGCATGGGCATTAAAAGCCCTTCTAGCTTGCCAGTATACCGTACACTTGATCTGATGTTGTCAATCTTCAAATGCCAAACTGACAAGAGCTTGAATTCCATACCCTCTGCAGAAAGACATAGTCCCAGAAGCCACAAGTGATATGACGTTCTTAAAGTACCTTAAGCTTTTTTTAATTAGCATTTTGACGCACTCAGATTGAAACACAACATAATTAATTTTTTGATTTCTTTACTAATAATGGTTGGGGTTATCAAAAAGTATTGGAGAATCATCAGACAACCTATGTAGAAGATTCTAGATTCTGTAGGAATGAAAAGTGTACTAATTGGTTCTCTGACAGAGTAACTGATGCATGGAACAGACTACCAAATTACATTAAAGCAAGTAATAACTTAGATATTTTTAAGAGCAGCCTATACACTTATTATGGGAAAAAGAAGTTGTGTCTTACCATAACATTCCATCTGTGCTGTCGATCTTCACCAATCCTTGACAATGTGTTTGGTTCCAAACCTCAGAATTGAGTCAGCAGTTTACTTCAGCTCACACTGTCCAAAATCTTGAGCCAGGCTCTACCCATGATGCTGCTCTCAGAGATTACATCAGATCTCATTTGCCGCTTCGCAGACCAGACTTGTTAATTTCCTTCTCTCGAGCCTTGGCCTATTCTGTGAGTATTATCTCCGTTATAGACTTCCTTTCTTTGAAAATTTTAATTTTCTCTAATCCTTTTATAACTCTTTGTATTAGCTACTAGCTCCTCTCTTACTTATCGAAGCCATATTCCTCTTTCTTCTTTAATTCTACTGTTGATAGACTGCCAAGTATCATCGTTGGTACCATTTCCTCTTCTTTATTTACTTTTTAAGGTATTCTTAAATACCATCATTGGTATTTCTCTACCTATCCAATAAAAAATAAAAAAAAATTATATTTGTACTCCTCTCACTCTGTTCTGTTGCATGATTGAGTGACCGTTTCTATCTGTTATTGTGGCTAAACAGCAACAACAGGAAAAACTTTCTCCTACTAAAGCCAGTAAATGCACCTCCAGGTTAAAGAAGGGTAAAAAATGTGATGGCAAAATACCTAACTCAGATGGGCATACTCTATGTGTTTACTGTCTTAGTAAGATCCATCTCCAAGAAAACTGGTCCATTTGTCATGGGTTTTCAACCTGAACTTTAACTGAAAGGAAAAATAAGTTAATTTTGAAAGGACTCCTTAAGTCCGGATTTAACAAGGCCATTTCTGAGTCCAGGACCGAAGCTAGCACTTCCTCGTCATAGTCATCACCTGCTTCTAAGAAAAGGGCTTCCTCGGTTCCAAGGTCCTCTGAACCATCACGAAAAATGGCTAAACCTACCTTGGTGCCAAAGAGTTCATTGGCACCAGAGGGTTTATCTGGAACTAATTTTAAACTGGCCTTGAGCCGACAGCTACTACTTCGGCATCTACTGATGCATCAGTACCAAAGCAATTAGGGTTGCCTTCGCTCCCAAGAACATCTCATCTCCATCTATAGACCCTTTTAAAGACAGACCCCCAAGTTTCTTTGTGGAAGTGAGACCCCCCTAAATCTCCTTCCACTGCATCTGTTTGATCTATTAGGAGTCTCTCAGAGGCAGATATTATGAGACTGGTGGATCAGCTGCTGGTGGTGAGGGGATTGTCCTCTGTTCCGAGCAACACCAGTGTCGGAACCAGTCATCCTGTCACACCCCCATATCCTCCTCCTCCAACTCTTGCTGAGTCTTTGGAGCTCTTGATACCGACTCTCCTGGCTTTGACTGTCTCTGTTCCAGTAGCATCTTCGTCTCTGACTCTGAGAAGTGCCTTGAGTTCCTTCGAGCTTTTGGCACTGGAGACCTCGGGGTGAGACTCTGGTCGGGTCCAAGATGCATGTTACCTTTTTGGCTCCTTCTGAGCCATCCGTGTCTCTTGGTGCCTCGGCCTTTTTAGCGTTGACCTAGGATTCTGTTGCAGGAGCTGCCTTCTCGGTGCGTGGTGTGACCCTGGTCCCGAAGGAGCTTATTTAGTTTCTGGGCTCCCATCCCACTATGGGGGAGCCAGCCTTCCAGATCATGGAAAAGGCCTTGTCTATTGGAAACTCACAATCCTTGCCAGCCCTCTCGGGACAGATTTCTGTATCTCCTCAACCTGAGCTGCCATCATTCTCATCCCCAGGACAAAGGGTGCAAAAGTCTCAGGTAACACCTACTTTAGTAGTCTCCTCTTCGGAAACTTCTGTGGACACACTTCCCACGAGGAAGTCCCTGCGAAAAGGAAGTGCAAGACAATGCACTTAGACTCTCCAGAAGAGTCTTTCACTGAAGATTTTGATGAAGGGGAAGGTTCCTGCATCTCACCCCCTGATGATGTGTCCTTCAGGGACATCCTAGAAATCCTGAAACAGGCTGGTCCTCCTCCCAACCTTCCTCTGAGGAATCAGTATACCTGGAGGCTTTTCATGCCCAACCCTCTATTTCTTGTATCTCTTCGCCTGCTGATGATCTCATTAAACTGATCGCTCACTGGGTGTGGAAGATGCCAGACGCCATAGAGCCAATCCCCTAGAGACCGGATCAAATATCTGCCCCTAAGGAGGAACCGCATTGGGCCAGAGGAATTCCCACTGACGCCATGGTGATAGCAGCAGCCACCAGAAAGGAACTTGCTGAGGAAAGTCTTAATATCCATCCTCCTAACAAGGAGTCTAGGACTTTAGATAGATTTGGGAAGCGCATTTATGCTTCATCGACCTTCACTCTAAGGTCCTTGAATTATGGCGCACTTTACAAGACTACAGAGGGATCTGATCAAGGAGCTCTTCGATACCCTCAAAGGAGCAATGGCTGAAGGGGTACAGGATAAAATTACTTCTCAGCTTGCAACCCTAGAAACAATTTCTAACTTGTCCATGAGGCTCTTTGCCCATGCAGCTGAAGGAATGGCTAGGACAGTGGGTTCAGTATATAGCCATCAGAAGGCATTCCTGGATACTTGTGCAACTTTGCAGAGCTATTTAATGAGTCATTCGTCAATGCTTCGTTTGACGGATCTTCGCTTTTTGGTCCCAAGGTAAAGGATACCCTAGCCAGATGTGAAAAGGATGGTAAGACCCTTTCTGCCATTGGCATATGTTTCTCCACTCCTCAGAGACCGTACTCCAGAAACCAGAGGAGTGGGAGACTTTGGTTTAAAAAATCCAAAGGGCCTTTCCAGGATTCACGAGGCAAAGACTTCTCCCAGGGCAGAGGGGGAAGCAATGGAAGACACTGCCCTAGAGGCAGAAATGGATCGAGAGAGACCTTCTCTGGCGCTTCCTACCAGTATCCCTGAATGGGGGGCCTGATTGTCCACCTATGGAGGCAGTCGGGAGACTGCTTTCTCTGCACCAATCTGCCTGGCAAATGTTAACGATGGACAGATGGGTGCAGGGAATTATATCCAGAAGTTACAAAATTCCTGTATCACAACCCCCAAAAACCCCAGAAAAAACTCCCAGATGTGCCACCCAGTCTCAGAAGCAGCAGTTCTAGAAATTCAAAGACTGATAAGCAAAGGAGTTATCCAAAATCTCCCAGCAGACCAGAAACGATCCAGATTTTACTCACGATTCTTTTTAGTACCCAAGAAAACAGGGGACTGGAGACCCATCTTGGATCTCAACCAATTCAACAAGGCAGTTCAACAAACCAAATTCTGGATGGTCACGGTTCAGTCAATACTTCCATTCTTGGAAAAAGACGAGTGGATGTGCTGTATTGACCTCCAAGACGATTATTACCACATAAAAATAGAAAAGAGCTCCAGGAGGTTTTTGCCTTTCCAGCTGGGAGCCAGTCATTTCCAGTTCAGACTGCTGCCCTTTGGACTCACCACAGCCCCCAGAGTGTTCACCAGATGCATGGCAGTGGTAGCAGCTCATCTAAGATTGCAAGGTTTGAGTATTTCCATACCTCGATGACTGGCTCCTCACTGCTGCCACCAGGCATCAGAACGGGCAAGATATTACACCATACATCTCAGTACATCTCTAGGAATAACTAAATTTCAAAAAGTTCGCACTTCAACCCACTCAACAGCTGAATTACATTAGAGCTCACTTAGACACTGTCTTGGAAATTGCATTTCTCCCTCCAGAAAGGCTACAGTGCAGTGCGTAAGATCCCAGGTCGGTCAATTACTATGCAACAACAAGGTCCCAGCAAAATTAGTTCTTCAAACATTGGACTTCATGGCTGCAGCAATCACTCTAGTTCCCTTGGTGAGATACCACATGTGGATATTGCAATGGCTACTAGTGTCCCAGTGGTCTCTTATGTACCAACCAGTGTCTCAGACAATTCTGATTACCAGTCATTGCAAACACAACCTGTTGTGATGGGTACAGTCCAACCAGATTCTCTTGGGTCATCCTTTCATTCTTCCCCAGCCCCAAGCCATAGTGACCATGGATGCTTTCCAGGAAGGGTGGGGGGTATAATCTGAGAAGTACAGTCCAAGGCACGTGGTCCCAACTGGAGACTAATTTGCACATCAGTGTACTAAAGATGAGGGTAGTGCTGTTAGCATTGCAAGCATTCCAAGATGCCCTCCCTGGTAGGAACAGTAGCGATTCAGACAGACAACATGTTAGTAGTCTGGTATATAAACGAGGGGGGAACCAAATTTTACCCATTGTGTCGAGAAGAACTCAGAGTTTGACAATGGGCGATTTCTTCCAACCGCTTTCTGACAGCAATGCACATTCCGGGGAGCCCCAACGTGATAACTGACAAATTGAGCAGAACTATTCCCTTGCCTCATGAGTGGTCTCTCAATCCAGCAGTGGTGAACAACATTTTTCACCACTGAGGCCAGCCTTGCTGCAGTCTCTTTGCCTCTTCTCTAAACAACAAGTGCAGAAGTTACTTTGCCCTAATCCCCCCCTCAGGGGGAGTCACCCAGAGACGCTCATTTCCATGATTAGCCTCCTGGTCTGCTCTATGCCTTCCCCCAATTCCTCTCATTTCACAATTCCTGAAAAAACAGAAGGTCGGAAAATTCAATAATTCTCATTGCCTTTTCTGGCCTCGACAAGTTTGGTTTCCCTTCCTGTGGCCTCATTTAATTCAGAAACCATGGATTCTGGACCCAGCTCCAGATCTGCTGTCACACCCAGAGGGCATGGTGCACCCGAATCTCCAAAACCTCAAGCTCACTGCTTGGCTTCTCCAGTTCCTATGATTTCAGGCATCCTTCTCTTTCTTCATCTGTCCGACAAATTATTGTAGCTCATCACAAATCGTCTACAAGGAAATTATACCAAAGTAAATGGGAGAAATTTTCTAGATGGGCTCTGGATAATGAGATAGACCCTTATTCCTGTCCTATCCACAAAGTGTTAGATTTTCTGGCTTTACTTTACCAGTTGGGTTCCTCTGCGTCAACAATTAAAGTTCACATAGCGGCAATTTTGAACTTTCATATAGGACTGGATGGTGCTTCTCTAATGTGTCACAAACTGTGTAAAGTATTCCTAACAGGCCTCCTAATACTAAGACCTCCATTTAAAGAACCTCTTCCCCCTTGGGATCTAACTGTAATTCTTCAGGCCTTGACTATGAACCCCTTTAAATCATCAGCAACTTGTGGCTTAAAACATCTGTCTTGGAAAACCTTATTTTTGGTGGCTATCACTTCTGCCAGAAGAGTCTCGGAACTTCAGACCCTATTGTGTGAACCCCCATACGTCCTTTTTCATAAGGATAGAGTTCCGCTTCAAGCTAATCCATCCTTTCTGTCCAAGGTTGTCTCTGTGCCTAATATTAATCAGACTCTACAGTTAACCAGTCTTTTTCCCATATTTTTCAAACAAGGGAGAATATTCTCCCCACTTACTTGACGTGCACCGACAAGTAAATTTTTATCTTCAAAGGACTAAAGATTTTAGAAAATCAAACTAACTTTTTGTAGCGTTTTCTTCTCTTCATCTAGGTAATCCAGTTTCTAATGTTACGTTAGCTAAATGGCTTGGAGACTGCATCACATTCATTTATCATTCTAAAGAACTCCAGCTCACAAAAACAGTTCAAGCCCATACTACAAGAGAAGTAGCTACATCTGCAGTCTTTCTTGCCAGAGCTTCTTTAGATGACATTTGTGCAACAGCCTCTTGGTCTTTTTATCATACCTTTATCACTCATTACGAATTGAATCAGGTCTGAAGGGGACAAGCATCCTTTGGCTTTATGGTGCTTAGGAATATTTTTCCATGAGACCTCCCGAGGCTAAAGTAGCTGGGGACTCTGTCCCACTGCCAAGGATTGTGTGAAGATTGATGACATCAGATAAAGAAGTTATGTCTTACCATAACGTTCTATCTGTGTTGTCGATATTCACCAATCCTTGACATCCCCACACTCCTCCCAACATCCTGAGACTCTTAGTAGACAGAATTTAGTGCTTGTCTAGTTTCCTTTTAAGGACTCGTGTTTGGCAAACTCGATCTGAGGTAATCTCTGAGAAGAGCATCATGGGTAGAGCCTGGCTTGATAGTTTGGGGAGTTGAAGTAAACGGCCTACTGTGTTCCGAGGTTTGGAACCGAACCTCTGTCAAGGATTTGTGAAGATTGACAACACAGATGGAAAGTTATGGTAGGACAATTTCTTTTTCCCATGATAAGTGTCCAGACTGTTCTTAAAAAATATCTAAACTATTATCTGCTTTAATGTAATTTGGTGGTCTGTTCCATGCATCAGCTGCTCTGTCAGAGAACCAATTGGTAAACTACTCATTCCTATAGAATCTTCTACATAGGTTGTTTGATGATTCTTTAGTACTTTTTGATAACCCCAAACATTATTATTAAAGAAATCAAAAAATGAATTATGTTGTGTTTGGAGTGTGTCAAAATGCTAATTCAAAAAAAGCTTAAAGTACTTTAAGAACTTCATATCAATCGTGGCTTCTGGCACCGTCTTCTGCAGATGGTGTCACATTTGTATTACTTAGAAGTATGGAATTCAAGCTCTTGTTCTGTAAACACTCAATTGACATTTGTTTTTTTTTTTTAAACAAGTTGTCAGTGCTGATTAATATACTAACTATGTCTAGTGAAGATCCTGTGCAGATTTTTGTGGGGAAGAGTCTGAAGATTTGCAACACCCTCAGACCTATTTTCCAACTCTGGGTAGGTAGATCAAGAGCATTTGCAGTTGTACAAAAGAGGTACACTCCGATATCAAAGGAATTTTGAGCTATAGTGCTTGGATGTGAGAAATTTGAATATGTCTATGGTAAAGATTTTCAGGTAGAAACGGGTTGTGCACAAGTGAAAAGCATATTCAGAAAGTTTTTTTCTACAGTGTACCTCTTAAATTGCAGGGGTTCTCCTTAATGTATAGAAGTATGTTCTAAAACTGAAATACATAACAAAAAGGGAGCATATTAGAAGGTATGTTGTATAGGACATACCAATGACACTTCATGAATTTCAGAATAAAACAACGGAAGAAGAAAATGTAAGATAAATTTGCTGAGACATATTGGCATTGGCTTAACAGTGTGGTTACTGACAGAATCTATGATGCCTTGAGTAAAGAAATTTAGTCTAATTTTTCTTGCAAAGCTCAGTGTTCAAAGCTGACCATAGTTCCTAGTTGAATCAGCAGATAAATGCTTAAACGGATAAATGAATCACATCTAGAAATAGTAAAATTAATGGACAGAGCAAGAGATGTATTTGCTAGGAATGATGACTCGTGCAAAATTAGTTAGGGAGTGTTGTGCCGTGTGCAGTACACAACATAACAAAACAGCAATTCTTACAGCCATGAGGCAGGGTGGGTACAGGTTTATTTCATTTTAGGGAAGCTATATTAGTCTAACTTAAAATGATCAGAGAGAAAGATACAAGTACAAATGTGAGAATGTATTAAAGTCTATATTCTGAAACCAGTAAATACCTGGTGTATCTGTATCTTAGATGGGTCTACAGTACCAAAGTCATGAATTCAGAAGATTTGTATATCACAGTATTATAATAGAATGCTAGTCTATTAACCCAAGGGGCATTTTAAGCCTAGCCATGCTTCTTAATAAAATTTGATAGGTATTTGTTCCTGAGGGCTTTGTGATGATATATATCCATGGACATGGGTGGTCGAGCATTTAAAATCTTCCTCTCTCTGATAGAGACATAGGTGTCAGTACAGGAGGATATTTATACTTTCCCATCCACTGAACCAAGTTTTCCTTGAATAAGTACAAGGATAAACTCTGCTTCACATGGATTTGAAGCCTGTTACAGAGAAATAGGAGCCTGCATGATCTATTCATGTTGCTTGCAAGGTTTAGGTCTCTGGATTGGGTGTTCCTGATGCTGTTAGTTTTACAGATGTGCAACAGGTCTGATAGGGCTAGATCTGAAGATGTTTTATTGGCCATACATAGGTTGCATCTCAGCAACTTGTAGGAGAACTAGTATAAGGCTTTTAGGCAGTCAGCATAGGACTTGCTTTCTACACCATGTATTCTTTTTGTGAAGAATCTCTAAAGGTGCTCCATTTGTTGTATGTGCCTGACAAGGGACATACCAAAGGGAGCATTGTACTCAATGATTGGTCTTGTGAGAGCAGAGTATAATGAAACAATGACACATTTCATTCTAGATGCCATACCCCTGCTTATAAGTTGTGCAACAAAGAATGATTTCCTCACTACAGCAAACACATGATGGACAAATGCCAAATCAATGTCTAAATGACTTCCCAAATTCCTGAATAGAGAGTCTCCTGTTAGGCATTATTGTCAATGTAGTAGTTTGTCGGGCTGGTCATCTTTCTGACAGATACTATGATAGACTTTTTGGCACTGAGTTTGACCATGACTCTGATACCACTCAGTCTGTAAGAGGCCTCCTTGGAGGATATTTGTGTCTTGGAGGATTCAATGACTGTATCCAGTTTGCATTGAACTGCAAATTTGGTTAACCAGAGATCCTTTGTGTTAGCTTTGACCTCAGAGAAATGATTGCCAGCATAAGTGTTCCCAGCACATAGTCTTGAGGCACCCCACTCGTAACCAGACTTTTTGTGGGGGAAGACTGCTATTCTAACCTCTTGGGTCCTGTCTCTAAGCCACTTGGCTATCCAGCAGGTGATGCAGGGGTTTATACTTAGTTTATAGTGAATTTTTCTAAAATACTCGAGTAGAGTATTGTGTCAGATGCCTTGGCCAGTTCGAGGTAGGCAGTATGCACCATTTTACCCTATTCCATTGCTTTGGTGACCTTCCCAAAGAAGTTCTCCAGGTTGAGCAGGCAAGACCTGCCCTTGACAAACCCAAAGTGATTTGACTCCAATGTTTGTAGGTTGCCTATATTGTCATTTAGGATATCCATGGTTATTCTCTCCATAGCTTTGCATATCAGCCTAGTCAGGCTTATGGGTCTATAATTCCCTGGTTCATTGTTGGCTCAGGATAACCGCTGCAATCCTCCTTTAATGGAAGCTCAGCATGTGACTGAGTGACATGGACACATGGAAAACATTGTCCAAACAGTGAAAAATCTATTAAAAAGAGCAGCAGCAGCTATGCAGATTGTCATCTCACCATTTTGGAATATTGGAATACTCTTCTGCTTAACACCTACTTTGACTGCATTACTGCTGACTGAAAATAAATGTTTAGTAAAAGACAGTAATCAGTGACGTCAACTATTATGACAGAAACTGTAGAAGACTGCCAGATTTACAGGCTGAAGATAAAGTAAGAATGCAAAAGCCTTGGGGAAATTTTGAAGCCTGAAGCTGAAGTAGCTTGTGAAACAGCTGATCCAAAGTCATGAGTTATCTGTGGGGAGCACGGAAAGCTGTTTAGAAGGAATGTCACACATCTTTACAAAGTAAATACTTTGAAGTTCAGTAAGGAAGTGCATCCAAACATATTAAAGCTAGTAAGTAGTGTTACAAGAAAATAAAGACTTTGAGAACTGTGACTGTCAGAAGCTACATCCTGTTAAAGAATGCAGTGGAGGAAGAACATTGTCAAAAAGATTATTAAATGTCCAGAGTGAACAGTAGTGTTAAATAATCCAGTCCTATTAGACCATTGGAGAAAGAGAGTTGATCATGGTACTAAAGAGACTGAAAGCTGCATGTATTAAAAATTTATTTTGAATGTGTACAAAATGTTGTATGGTGTAGAATAACACATGATATGCTTGGCTTAGAGTTACGATTAATTTAAAGTGGTCAGCGTAACAGAATGCATAGTACATTTGTAAAATAAGCATATTTCCAGCCAGCAGCAAGAGGATATATAGCATTTATTTATGTATTTGTTTGTTTTTTTATTTGACTTTAACTGGATAAGTGAACTGTCCAAAAACAGTTTTCGGCCATGATTACAGCCGGATCATGGTCAAATGAGGTGCTAGGCAGGATAATAGATTGCCCCCCCCCCCCACACACACACACAGAAGCCCCCCACAGCCATTCCAGTGTCCCATTACTTGGCTGTTTCTCCCTAGTTATCATTAACATTGTTCAAGCCTGTCAGTGCGCATACTGTTTTCTTATTTTCTTCTGCAGTGATTACAGATACTTGGATTTAATTTAAAACTTTTATATCAAATTTTATAGCACAAACACTGATATACATTTGCTAAACAAAACAATACAGTCTCACAGTGAAAACAGACTTGGCATTAACAGTAAGCTTCTCTGCCGTTTTCAAACTCACATTCATTGTAATGGCATTGAAACCCACATTCAAAAAAAAATGCATCTGGCCAGTGGCAGATTAGGTTTACCTTTGGGCTGTTTTCAAACCATAGGCTCCTTGCACACATTTTTAGGACCATGCATACATGCATGTCTTCTTTGATTCACCTTACTGATTCTGTAAAATTAATATTCCTTGTATAATACAGCACCACTTGTTAGAGTGTGTTTGAAATTAGTAGTTTTGAACATTTTTTCCACTAAGCAATAAAAAAACATAGGAACCAATAATGGCAAAACTGACCATCTCAAGAACATTTCTAACAACATGGAACATGGGCTAAATTCTTGGCTAGGCTTTTAAGGGCCTCAGGGCCAATAGCCTAGTAACTTCCTTTGATTTCAGCTATAAAAGTCCACTCAAACTTAATGTCATTATAGTGCACCAATATTAATTAATTTATATGCACAATCTCTGCAGAAGTAAAAGTCATCTGAATAATTCCACATTAAAACTATCTGTAACTAATGAATAGGTTGCTGCTAATGAACTTTATATTTCAGTGTTTCATCTACAAACTCAGTGCGTGCTGCCCTTGAAGAACAAATTGCCTATGTTACATAACAAAAAAAAATTATAAGCTGGTAATATTACAATAGCGAATGGATGGCAAACTGAAAAGAGGTTCGTAGGTACTAGGCATCTCCTCCAAAGGAGGACAGCAGCACCCCCTACCTTAAAGTACAGCACAATATCAGAAATCTGTCTACATGTGGGTATAGAATCCATAGCCTTCTGCATGAAAAACAAGCTTTCTACTTGTTGTGCTACTAATTGCTTTAAACAGACAGTGACAAAAAATTGCTAAACAAAACAGGTGCACATTAAACAGACTTAGTATGAGCAGTAGTAAACTTCTTTTCCCTTTAAGCTCTCAATTCATTAAAAATGCACCAAAGCTCATATTTTTGAGTAGTTGTTGAGAATTCTGGCTCGCCTAGTGCTGGATCAGGCTCTGGCCATGACCCAGGCCAAGAGGCAGTAACAACTTTTCAAATTGTTTACAAAGCAGATAAACTTCTGGGTTACAGTTCAAAGCAACATTTACTTTCAGCGTATACTATAATCAGCATTTACATTTCAGTAACTGCTGTAGTTTTGCTTTTACATTAATATTTATCACTGCATTCTCTGAGGATACTAGCACTAATACAATTCACTAAGTAGTGTAGCTATGCTTTTGCAAGAAAGTAATTTATACAAATCATTGCATAATATACAAGGGAAACAGTAGTATTTATTTACATAATTACACTGATTGCATGGCTGCGTGTTGCTGATGTAGAGTCCTTTTTAATAGGAGAGCTTGGGCACCAGTTCACTAGAACTAACCTTGTTCTCTCTAACAGCTGCAGTAATAAAGTGTACTTTCAAGAGCTTTCAAAAAAGAGTTAAGTTTCCTAGTTTTGTCTGGTGGAGTATTCCATACTACAAGGAACAGTTTGGTCAAAGGCTGTTTCTGTGTTGCTGTGGTATATTGGAGTCTTTGTAGCTGTAGTGTGTGTTGATGTTTTATCTTGGCTACTTCTGACTTAGTTGTGTGTTTTTAAAGGTGTACAGCAGCTTTTATTTAACAGCCTGTAGGGTACTTAAAACATCTGCCCTTATGTTAACTGGTAACCATTTGTTTTTTCTGTATGGTACAAGTATTTTAGTTTCAGCTGTTTTCAGGGTAACATTATTTTGTTGGGGAAGAAAAACTGGAAGTCGACCACCACGTAAAAATCCAACTCTTTATTTTAACAAGAAATGAGCACTTTCGCGTGCATCCAAAAGGCACGCTTCTTCAGATTAATTATACACAGACACTAACACTCTTTTATACATATGCAATTACTTTAAATCAATCAATCAATTAATTAAAATTAAGCTGCTACGCTATTAAATTGATAGCAAATTGTTAAATAATTAATTAGCTCGTAGAAATAAGCGAATTCTCTCCGCTATAACGGATGTCTTCCTGAAATAGCATAAATCAGCACTATCTCAAGTATATGAATAAAAATAATAATAATAATAAAAATAGTGAAGAAACAACATAGATGATAATAGAAATAGTGATGACATGTTAATACTGTATATTATTGAGTGATATTAATATAATCTATATCTCAACAGACAATAAATGCATAAATAAATAAATAATGCTTAGATATAGCAACAATTATTCCTATTTGATGGCATGCAGACCAATATCTGGCTATTATAAAAATCACTTTTTTGCTACTAAATAGAGTATATATGCTGTATAATGAATTACATAATATATCTGAAAAAATGTATGTAATACATATCTGTATATATAGATATTTAGATATATAAAATATATATATATGTAATAATATAAAATATATATATAAATGTATAGTATATATAAATATAGATGTATAAAATGTAGGGATATAAAATATATAATATATACAATATATAAACATATAAAAAATGCTTTGAGCTCATAAAAAATGCTTATTGGGCTCATGAAAATACATATGTAAGTATATATGTATGGCAAACAATATATGTATCATATTGTTTACTTATAAACTAACTCATTTATATTTACGTTTCTTTAAAAATGATCTAATACTAACATATGTGTTTAATCCAGGATAATATTGAGCCCTAAATTTTAATATCCAACTTAATTCCAGATTTTCTGAATCATTGAAGTTATCCCCTTTTCTTGTATTTGGTTCTCTTCTCTGTAATATCCTGAACCTGAAGCTATGTTCTGGAAATTCCAAAACATGCTTTGCAAGAGCATTTTTATGTTCTGCCTCCTTAATGGCATAGATGTGCTCTTGTATTCTGTCTTTCAGTCGTCTCGTGGTCATACCTATATAGAAGGCAGGACATAATTCACATGTTGCAAGATAAGTGACATTTTTGTCTTCGCAATTAGCTGAAAATCTAGATTCAAACTTATAAGATGGTTCAGGATGTATAAAATATGTTTCTTTAGATATCCAAGGGCATGAATTACACTTCCCACAAGCATGGGTGCCCATACCATTTTTGTTTATATTTGTTTCAATAGGAAATATAGACCTTTTTTCATTACATAGTATCCTCTTTAAGTTCTTCATATTCTTATATGTGAAGATTGGTCTAATACCTATCAATTGTTTGATTTCATCATCTGTGGTTAGAATATGCCAATTCTTCATAATGATGTTTACTAAGTATTTATTATCACTGGTATAACTAGTTTGAAAACAAATTGTAGATGAGTCATAATTTGTATAATGATGTCTAGATGATGTATGGTAGATATATTTAGTTTCAGATTTATCACTAATGAAAGTCTCTTTTATTCTACCTACCATTTCTGAATCATAACCCCTATGTAATAATAGTTGCTCTAATTTATTAAATTCATTATTGCGTTCATTTGTTTCTTGACATAACCTATTGATTCTCGTATATTGCCCTTTGACAATATTTTTGAATATAAACCTGGGGTGCATGCTGTTGTATTGTAGTAAGGTGTTCTTCCAGCATGCTTTTCTATATAATGATGTTGTGAGTCCACCTCTCCCATCCTTTTTAATGTTTAGGTCCAAGAAATTTATATCAGTTGAATATTCAATCGAGAACCTTAAAAAATCTGTAGTTTCTTCTAATTCAGATATGAAATTTTTCAATTCCTCAAAAGTGCCATCCCATACCAATAGTATATCCTCAACAAACCTATAGTATGAGAGAACTTTATTATATGTTGGATGAGAAAACAAACATGTAGTTTCCCAGTTATATACTACCAAATTGGCGTATGTATTTGCGCAGGGGGTGTCCATCGCCACCCCCCACTGTTGAATATAGAAGAGATCATTAAAGGTTAAAATATTATTAGTTAATACTATTTCTAATAAGGTATTCAATAAAATCTGTTCATCATTAGTATATATATCTGACTCTTATTCAATAATGACCTGATGGCTTCCATTCCATAAGAATTAGGAATGGCAGTGAAAAGATTCTTCACATCAAGAGTGACTAGTAGATGTGATTCAGATATGACATAATCTAATTTTGTAATATTTTCTAAAAGTTGATAAGAATCTCTCAAAATAGTGGGGATATCAAAAACCAATGGTTTTAGTCTTTTTTCAATAAAAATGGAGATCTTCTCAGTGACCCAGTTGTGCCCTACCACTATGGGTCGAAGAGGTGGGGGTAAAGTGCCCTTGTGCATTTTGGGGAGACCTATAATGTAAGGTATAGTTGGATGTTCAATTAATAAAAATAAATAAAATTCATGATTAATTTGTCTGCATGCCATTAAATCATATAATTCCTGGTGTACTTGGTATATCATTCTCTCAACTGTTTTTGTATCTACCAGCTTGTATGTATTATCGTCTTGTAATAATAAACTCATGTACATCAGATAATCTTTTGTGTTCAGCAATACTAGGCCGCCCCCCTTATCAGCTGGCCTAATCGTAACCTTTGTATTCTTCACTAATGTGTTGATAGATGCCCATTCCTCTTTAGTAAGGTTGTGAAAAACAGGAAAGGAAGTCATTCTCGCAAGCCTTAATAAAACACTCAGTACATGGGTGCAACACAGGTGTGAAAGCACTTTTCCTTTTAAAACATTCATGTTTAGATTCACTATTATTACTCTGTTGCCCTTTCTTAAAACACAGTTTTAATGCTATCTTTCGAGCAAAAGCTCTTAAATCAATCAATATATCTGAAATGTTGCTGACCTGTGCAGGTATAAAAGTTAAACCCTTATTGAGTACGTTGTAGTCCGTGTCTGTAAGTAAAAGTTCAGATAAATTAAAAACTAAATTTAGTCCCTCAGTCGGTCTCTCTTGATGTACGGTTCTCCTGACAGTTTCCTTTTGCCTCTTCCTCGGCTCAACGATCTTCCTCTCGAGTCCCTTCGCAGACGTACTGGTAAAGGTAAAAAAGACTCAATATTCGTTTGTTGAGTCTTTGGTTTAGCTCCCAAGATATGATGTTGATTCAAAGCCATTTGGTTGGGTGGTGGAGTATTCAACGATTCAGGTGTTGTGTGTCTCAGTCTGCCTGACGATGCCGATGTTGCATCATTCAATGCAGCGGCATCCGTTAAAGGGGAAATGTCTAGTGTGGCTGATGGAATGCCTCTGTCTGCTTCATTGAGGGGTATCGATTCTGCCCTATGTACCCCATTCCCCAGGGTGTTCCTGGGCCAAACAAAGACTTGGCCATTCATGAAATCTCGGTGGTCTCTCTGGAGTTTTCGTAACTTGATTTGTTGCATTCTCTCTCCATAGGCATCAACTTGACAGATAAGATTATATAGTCTGCTACCAAACATGTCTCCTTTAAATCTATTTACCATGTCTTTATACAATGTATCTGTTTTTTCCGATAGTTCATTCTCTATCGGTAGAAAGTATTCGATAAGTAATTTGATATAGTTGAAGCTAAGATCTAGGTTTAGCTTTTGCCAGTTTTTTAATAGCTCCGGATGACTATTCCCTGTGTTGCTGTGGTATATTGGAGTCTTTGTAGCTGTAGTGTGTGTTGATGTTTTATCTTGGCTGCTTCTGACTTAGTTGTGTGTTTTTAAAGGTGTACAGCAGCTTTTATTTAACAGCCTGTAGGGTACTTAGTAAAACATCTGCCCTTATGTTAACTGGTAACCATTTATTTTTTCTGTATGGTATAAGTATTTTAGTTTCAGCTGTTTTCAGGGTAACATTATTTTGTTGGGACTGTAGACAGATTAATGGTAGACCATATTCAAGCCTTGGAATGAAGACATGTTTATTTATTTTTGTGCTCAAGCTTCAGTGGTAAATAGGTGGGAAGTTTTGTATGATACTTTTAATTGCTTTAGAACATTGTCAGTTTATTTTTCTGTACATCTGCCAAAAGATAACTTCTAATCTAATATAATCCTTACTAACTGACTTTAAGGCTTGCATACTTCTGTTAGATTATTAAGATTTAGAGGCTGAGCTATAGGTGGGTTCCTGTCTGATAATTTTTGCTTGAGCAGAGGAACCAGGCAAGGGTGTCCTCTTTGCTCTTCGTTATTTTCATTATATTTAGAATCTTTGGCAAAGAAAATAAGGGACTTAGAAATTCAAGTATATAATTGGTATGGTAGTCAAGAAAAGTTGGCTGTATTTGCAGATGATATTTTATACCTGACAACCCGCGGTAGTGGTGCTGCGGTAGCATTGTCGCCTCACAGCAAGATGTTGTCCCGTTCGATTCTCAGCTAGAGCGTCTTCTGTGTGGAGGCATGCGTGAATGGGCGTGCCTTCATTGAAGGTTGTGCATCAGGGCTGGTAACTCGGCACGTAAAAATCCACTACCAAACATTAGTGGACCGGAGTTCTGCTGTGGCGACCCCTAACTGGGATAAGCCGAAAGACACAACAACATTTTATACCTGACAAAACCAGAAAAGGACATTACAGTGTTGTGGAACATTTTGATACAGTTTTAAATCTTTTTGGGATACAAAATTAATGAAGCTAAAACAAAGGCAATAGCAGTAAATTATGTACCCACACACTAACCACATCTGTATTTATGGGGACATGGTAAAATGAAGTATTTTGGAGTATGGATTAAAAATAATTCTGTTGTGGCAGCTGAGCATATGTGGGAAGAGACTAAACAAAAGATGATACAAAAACTGAGAAATTAGAACCTCTGTTATATGGTCATGTATAGTAAGATACAAGCAGTTAAAATGTTTTTAGTCCCCTTAGTCTTATACATAGGTCAGGCACATTATCAACCAGAGAAGAAGTTGTACATGGAAATTAATCAAGAAGTGAAGGATTTTAACTTGGAGGAGAAGATGGCAAGAGTCAAGTAAGATAAGATGATTCTTCCATTAGAAACAGGCGGGGATTACCTGATTTGAAGGGATGTTTCAGAGCTACACAGTTAAGGCTCCTATACATAGCACAAGCAGAAACCTGTAATTCAAAGTGGAAAGGGATGACGATAAAATGGGGTCGGGGGGCTCAAGAAACAAGGAGAGACTGGCATTTTGGATGCAGATATTTACAGATAATAATCATACAGAATATTATATTAAAGTAGCAGAAAGTGTTCTAAGAACTAAGCCAACAAGGGAATAGAGAAAAGAGATTTTGCTGATAGGGATGACTGCAGTTAGGGATACAGACAGTAGGCAAGATGGGCTGGAATTTATTGGAGAAAACTGGTGAAAGAACCAAGGTTTTGGGAGCAAATAATTAGAGAGGGAAAGCTCATAGAATGGGAAGATGCCAGGAATTTATTTGGAATGCAGGTTAGAGATTGCCTTCCCTATCAAGGACTGATGTCAGAGTATAGGCAAAGAGAAAGAAATGGGGGGGGGGGGCAAAGAGAAATAATGGGTGGGGGTCCTAAATGAAAAAAAACAGCAAAGGTAGAGTTTTTAGTAGAATCTGGAACAGAAGCTGCTGTTACAAAAGGAATAATTAGTAGAACATATAAAATGTTGCATGATAACTATAAGAATCAATCAGAGGAGGTTACAAATGATTGGAAAGTGAGACTGGATAAGCGATTCACAAAGAAACAATGGGGGATCTCTGTATGTCTCCCAAATATGCAACAAAATCCAGAAGATTTAGGATTTTTACTTGGACATGTTACACAAGTATTTTTATACCCCAGGTACACTCCAGAGAATTTTTCCTCAGGTCTACAGCAAATGTTGGAGGTGTGATGGGGAAGAAAGAGGTAATTGGGAACATTTTCTGGGAATGTAATGAGAGGGCAGACTTTAAAGCTTCCCTGTAGACTGCTCTACCAGATATACTGGGTGAGCAAACTGGTGTATCTAGGAAATGATTTTTCTGAGCTATTATATAGAATTGGAATTGCCTAGACATATTAAGGCCTTGCTGAGTCTAATTATGGTGGCTGCCAAAAATCTAGTTACTAAAAAATGGAAATCAAATGTACTAGAAATTGTGAATATAGTAATGGAAATAAAACAACATTCTCCACAAACAATCTGTCATCTCCCACTTTTAATACTTTGTCCTTCTGCCACAGTTTTCTCAGAATCATCTCCTCCTGCCGGTAGGATTGTATCTTTACTATTAAAGGTCTAAGTTGCTTTCTCATAGCCAGGTTTGGAGCATGCACACAATGTGCCCTTTCAGTTAACAACTCCTGCTGAGGAATACCAGTCCAATTGCTTAATTGTGCTTTCATAAAATCAATACAGTCTGTTCCTTCTGGCTTCTCTGGTGCAGCTGAATATTTCAGGTTTTCCCTATGTGGTCTGTCTCTAATTCTATTATTTTTTTAAACATTTCTTCTTGAGTAGTCTCGTTCTTTCTTCATTTCAACCTCTAATTTTTTTTCAGTTTTATCACCTCATCTGAATATCTGTTTAAAGCTTCTTCCATTTTTTCCAGCCTTTTGCTGTTTGAGTTGATATATTCCATCAATGCTTCATTTATTTTATCCAGGTCTGTATGCAGTTGTCTTATACATTTCCTCTAGGTTACTGAGCATCATGTCTGGAACTTTTTGCTGAACAGCTGCAGTACTTTTCCCAGTTAGTGTTTTTTCCTCACCTTTTGTAGTTGATTTTGCTTCAGGCCCTCTTTTCTTTTTTCTTGGCATCCAGGTGGTGCATTTACTAGCCAATTTCTGAAATTTACCCAGAAATGCAAAAGTTAGTTTCTGTTTTCACACTGGGAGAGCTAGAATTAAGCTGTTACTCAGTGTGCAGCCATCTTGGAAGTCCATCGCATACACTCTATTGTTAAGAACAATTGGTTCAGGGTTTCTGTTATTTTTCCTCATCTTAATATGTTTGGCATAATGCTATCTTTTGTATACAAGTCATTGAGCAATGTCAGTACCTGTTTTTGAGCACAGGATTGGCCACTCCATCTACCTATGATTGTAGGAACATGTGTTGTGCATGTAGCCAGTGTCTTTACATCTTTAAGAGACCACAGGTAGGTATCCAAACCATTCCAGGGTTATTCCTTGCCAGGGCAGGTATACCTGCAACACACTGTGACCCTTTTCTCTGCTTGTCCTGGTTTTTAAATTAGAAAAACTGAGAGAAGATTAGGGGATGAAAATAATATTTATTTAAAAAGGATTTTAAAAAGTTTACATTTTCTTGAATTGAGAAAGGTCTTCCAGGTTGACGTGTGTATTTGTTGGGGGTGATTGGCAAAATACTCTTCTCTGTAGGGAATTGTCAGGGCAAATCATTTGAAAATCTGATGTTTTAACTGTCTTGAATAAATGTTTCTCTTGTTCCATTCTGTGATGACATTATTAGCTTACTTAACATCAAAGAGAAGGCTTCCTTAAGCCCTTAGCATAGCTCCTATTGAAGTGATTTCAACCCCCCCCCCAAAATAAAATAAATAAATAAAATCTGTCCCTGTTATTTGTAAGCAAGTATAATTTTATGAAGAATCATTTCTGTGTGTAGTGTGCATTTTGCTTGGAAAATGTCCTCAAATTTATGCAACTTTAGTTTCTTCTTCTTTAACCGTCACTATTATAATGCATTTACCTGCAAAAACTGGTTTGCTGTACTTGTG
>NC_056735.1:1341547739-1341570239 GCF_019279795.1 Protopterus annectens | reverse complement strand
GTGGCCTTTCCAGTTGTTGTAGATGTCTTGTGAGGTACATACCAAAAGGGGTGTTGTACTCTATAATGGGTCTAATGAGTTATGAGTAGATGGGAACAATGACTTCTTTTTTTCTGGATGAGAAACCTTTTGTGATGAGGTGAGCCATGTAGAAGGATTTCCTGACCACTGTGGTGATGTGATTATCAAAGGAGAGATTACTGTCCACCTGTGTCCCAAGGTCTCTTATCACACTTTCGGTGTTAAGTAGACTGCCACTTATGTGGTAGTTCATGGGTAGAGAGTTTTTACCAAAGGGGATGACAATACACTTTTTGGCACTGAGCTTCAGGCCATGGCTTTGACACCAGACATCTGTCTCAGTGAGGCCCTTTTGTAGTATGTCCACATCGTTAGGAGTTTTGATTATGGCTCCTAGTTTGCAGTCATCTGCCAACTTTGTTAGCCAAAGACTTTCTGTGTTAGCCTGTACTTCAGAGAAGTAGATTCCAAACAGGAGAGGACCCAGGACTGAACCCTGTGGTACTCCACTTGCCACTGGTCTGAAGTCGGATTTGAAGTCTGCTACTTTCACAGTGTGGGTTTTATCCGTGAGCCAGTTGGCAACCCATCTTGTGACATAGGGATTTATACCTAGTTTAGTGAGCTTATCTATAATTCCAGAGTGGGGGATGGTGTCAAAAGCCTTGGCGAGATCTAGATAAGCTGTGTGAACCACCTTACCCTCATCTATGGCTTTGGTGATTGCTTCAAAGAAGTCAATCAGGTTTAGGAGACATGATCTGCCTTTTACAAACCCAAACTGAATAGGGTCCAGAGTTTGGAGATTACCAATGTCTTTGTTTAAGAGTTCCAGGATGATACGTTCCATGGCCTTGCAGACCAGGCTCGTCAGGCTAATGGGGCAGTAGTTCCCAGGGTCCATCATGGCTCCCCCTTTGTGGAGTGGGATAACCATCGCGGTGTGCCATTCAGTGGGCACAAAGCCTGAGGTGAGGCTATGATTGAACATGGTACTTAGGTAGGGTGCCAGTTCATTCTGGATTTCGTGTAGAATGCAGCCTGGGATATTGTCAGGTCTCATGGATGCTGTGTTCTTGGCTTTGGAGAGTGTGTTTTTTACTTGTGCAGCCATGATTACAGGAACTTTGCATTCTTCCAGAATAGAGATTGGCCCCTTAGGGGGTGAGAGGGGGCTAAAGTTAGCACTGAACCTAGCTGCCAGGATGTTGGCAATATCAGTTGGTTCTGTATATTTAGTGCCATTGTGCTGTAACTCAGAGCAGATCTGAGTGTTGCCATTGAGATTCTTGACATAGCCATAGAATGCTTTGTGGTTGTCTTTAGAATCAGTGGCAATTTTGTTTTTGTAACTAGCTTTGGAGGATTTTATGAGGGATCTCAGCTTCTTACTGAGGTTGACCAGGGAGTTCCTCCAGTCATGGGATTTTACTCTTTTTTACAACAGTTTCTTTCTTCTGTTGTAGAGTTTGTTTATGGCAGACGACCACCAGATTGGCTTCCTTTTTTTGGAGGATAGCATCTTGGTTCCATTAGGGATAGCATAATCCATGCCCTTGTGTAAGTGCTTATAAAGTGCATTTTTGTAGGATTCAGCAGTTGTACCTCTATTGTCCGTCTGAATGGGTGTCATGAAGTTTGCCACTTCTGTCTTAAGAAGTGTGAAGTTGGCTTTGGAGAAGTTTTTTATGGTGGTTTCCCTAATTGTGGGTGGGGGTGGGATGTGGATGTCCAGGGTGATTAGCTTGTGGTCGGATCTGACCAACGAGGAATTGACCTCTGGTGTGGAACACCGGTTGCCCATGTTGGTAATAACCAGGTCTAGGATATTGTCGCCCCTGGAGGGGGTGTGAATAAGTTCATCCAAGGCATTGGAATTTATGAATTCCAGAAAACGTTGAGCAAAAGAATTGGTACATGAGTAGTTTTCCCTGTACACACAAACCCTGTAACACTAGTGCTATACAACACATACAACAACACTACTCACACTCTGTCTGTAGCTCTGGAACCTCACACAAATATGTTGCTGGCCTGAGTGTGCAAGTTCTTTTGTAAGAGTTATTGGTACCTGCTGTCTGTAACACTGCTGCCCACACACACACAGGAAGGATGTCCACCATACAGGAGAAATAAAGGGACCATGCCCACATGATGTAGGTATTTATAGTAGTGGGTTGCCATGACAGTGGTAATTGGAAGTACTACACAGCATTCTGCATGCAGGTAGCAAGTGAAGGACACTGATTGGCACAGAGGCCATCACCTTTTCATGTGCATCACCTACAAAAGCCATGCTGCAATCTATTCAAAGTAGCTCTATCCATTTACTGGAGAGAGAGAGAGAGAGAGAGAGAGAGAGAAAGTGAAAGAAAGTGAAATTGAATGTGAATCAAACAATCGAACAAACTATGAATAAAAGCTGGCTAAAGACCAAGCTAAATGAGAACAAAACAAAAATCCTTACAAGGATACTATCCAGAACAGACATCATTTCCACAACAGGTATGTGAAGTATATATGCATGTAATTGCCTGTAGTACTTGGTCTATAATAATGGGATAGATGATGAGGAATGATTTATATGTGCCATCAGGTGTTGTTGTAGTGATGTTCAGCTCAACAACTGCTAAGGACAATAGAGTCTGCCCTGTGGGTAGTGGGCCATACTCATCAACTGTGCAGAGCAGCACTGACTGATAAGATGTAAGCCATCATTGTGTGTGTTGTGTAATGGCAAGCATGTATATTAGTGTGACCAATAGCTGGTGGTTGAAGTAATGCCATAATTATTGGCACATGGGTTTCACTGCCCACCACTTGCGGGATACTCAGGTTAACCTGTATTGCAGCATGCTGGAATGTTATAGGTGTGTAATAGGGTTACCTGCAATCTGGACCTACATATACCCCCCCTAATGTTAGGCTGTGTCCATATGTGGCACCTATCTGTGTTGTAGCAAGGCAGAAGAGTGCAGCTGTGCAGGAAGGTGTTTTGAGATTGTGGACCTGATGTCTGAATGTACCCCATATATAGGTATGTATATATATATATATATATATATATATATATATATATATATATATATATATATATATATATATATCTACATGTATGTCCACAGAGATACAGATACCCATATGTAGACATATATATATATATATATATATATATATATATAAACACATATATACATCACATATATCTACACATATATAGATATATACCTATATGCACAATTCTACATATATACAAACACACACACATATATGTATGTAAATACATGTCACCTATATTACCACCACAGTGCTGCATGCTATGTGTGAGGGAACAGTACACATAGCAATATACACAGATATATACAGCTGTCAGTGTGTGCAACATCGACAGGTATGTCACATGTGCATTGCCCTTGTCTGTGAAGTAGAGAATGGGAATATGGGGAAGTATGACAGGTATAGTTGCGGAGGTGGTCCGGGTTGGTAGATATAGAGGACAGCCTACAGGGGTGGTATGTCACATATGTGGTGTGTAAGCACCCTGGATGGTGTGTGCGGTCTGTGATGTGGAAGCCCCATGGGCCCCAATATGGACACAATAGGAACAAGCCTCCCACCCACTGCTACTCACATCAGCAGTCCATGTCCTGAAGGTGTCTGGCCTGGAGGCTAGGCAGGAGGAGCATGTGGACCCTGTGAATGTGTACTGGGTGCCTCAAGGTGATATAGCACATCCCACATGTGTCTGTGGAGCCCGCTATGGAACAGACCCTGGACCTGACCTTGGGGGACAAGATCATGTCTGTGTGTGCCCCTGGGGGGACAACACCCCCCTGAGTTGGTTCCACATGAAGGTAGTGCTGGACCAGTACATGAGGAGGCCCCAGGGTGGGTCCCACATGTGATGCGGCCCGATAACATGGGCAGATAAGTTTGGAGAGGTGGTTCTGCTGGCAAATATTCCCTAAACATGCTATTGTGTCACTGTTATAGAACATATGTGGGCAGTAATAGTCTACACAATCCCGGAACATATCCAACAGCATGCATAGATATCCCCAATAACACAGAATGTCAGATGTGCAGCATTTGCATAGCAAGCATACCACAGGCATATATGGAACCATAGTGGCCCTGACAATGGCATGCAGATGAATAGTCTGTAACAGGCCAGTAATGATAGTGTCCACACAGTGAACATGGCTACAAACACATAGCACAAAGTGTGGCATAATACAATAGCTGTCCCACTGGTAGGTAAGCTGTAGCCATACCTATTTAGTTGTGTGCACAGTTTGTTGTCACTGATATGTGTGGGGGGGGGCGGGATGACAGAGATTTGTACTAAGAACTGTGGTAACCTTGCTGTATGAGTTGCTCAGACCTGTTTCCATCTTTATGTCTTTCCTGCAAGATGTCACATGGATGTCTCCCTGCTTACACAGTTGCTGAGAATGAAATAGTGCTAAACCACCTAATCCAGCACTACCCTATCCTCTTTGGCCAGGCTGCCCATGAGCAGCAGGAGTGGACCGCCCTGTGGATCGACCTAGTCCACAGAGTCAATGATGTCGGACTGCACAACCGCAGTTATGAGCAGGTCCAGCATCATAGTTCTGACCTGCTTCGCAATGCCTGTCTGCATGCTGCTGCAGTCTGGGGGGGGGGTCATCTTGCAATGGGGGAGCATGCCATCCACCCCCCCCGACACATGTTGAGGAGCTCCTCGCCAGCCTTGTGGCACTTGCTTGTCCACATAGACAACAACTGCTGAACCCCATTGTGGAGGTGGCTGCTACCCAAACACAGGCTGAGGAGAGTGTAGGTAAGGCCACAGGGCACATCAGTAGACCACTGTTGCATATGCATCCGCATCTGTACAGGTAGATCATGCATATCTGACATGTCACAGATATAGTTTGTTGCTGCGTAGTAGTGATAAACAGATGTGCATACATGGTAGTATTGTGGACACTGACTTTGCATCTCTCACCCTCTTATGTAGGTCCCTCCTGTATACCACCAAGGCAGCAGCCTGTAGCTGGTGAGTATGGTTTATGTTGATGCTTGCCAATACACTAAGCATGTAATGGCTATGGTATATTCCATGCACACATCTAACACGACAAGATGTCACATGCACAAACATTATTTAGCAAAGTAGAAACATGGTTTCTGCAATGATGCCTCCTCTTGAATCCAAAATAAACTAAGCTCCTACTTATTACTCCTACCCACAAGTCCACACAAATAGATTTTACACTTACATCTAACGATGGCACACTCATAACACCTGACTTAACTACCAAACTCTTAGGCGTTACTATTGACAACCACCTCACTTTTGATACACAAATAAACAATACAGTAAAAACAGTCAACAAAAATGGGTTCCTTCTACAGGATTAGACCTTTCCTTACTCCACCTGCCAGATCCACTATTGCCCACTCCCACCTAATATCTACACCTCTATGCTTCTCCTGTCTATACTAACCTGTCAAAGAATAATCTTCTAAAACTTGCTAAAACCTACAACAACATTGCCAGACCTGCCCACTGGAAATCCCTTCCGAACCCATCACTGTCAGAATCTACAACAACTAGGTTGGCTGGAACTCCAGAATCAGCTTATGTTTAACCAACTTACAATTATCCATAAGACCCTGTACCAGCCTCATAATGCTCCAACACTATCTTCCCTTGTCACTCCCTACAAAAACCTGAACACCTTACACTCCTCTAATAAACTACTAGTTAGTATAAGCAAATCCAAAAACCTGGCTGGTGACTCTCTTTTCAAATACATCTGGGAGACACTGGAACCTTCTTCCTAGTGATCTAACATCACTTTCCTCTTAACTATCTTCAAACAAAAGCTCAAAATCTATCTTAAATCACACTGGCTCTGTCCTTATAACCCTGACTAACCTTTACTGTAACTGCTATGCATTCTCTCTTTTCTTCTTCTTCCATTCGACCTCTCACTCCTTGTTACTTATTTTCTGAAGGAATTAGAATGCAAGCTAAGTAATCAAGTTAAAATGTTTATTCTTTTGAAGAGTTTTAACCATATACTATCTTAAATCACTTTACCTTGCTCTGTAAATAGAAATGATCTGAAAGAACGTGCTAACAGTGAAGTGACCAATATTATCTGTAATCCTCTGTTCAATATTACATGTATGTTGTTGTATATTAGATATATATATATATATATATATATATATATATATATATATATATATATATATATATATATATATATACATATATATACACATATTTATGTCTTTCTAACTGTTTGGAGCTTTTCTCCTCGGGCCTCTACTGAAAAAGGATATGTATCCAGTTAGACTAGCCCAGTCAACAAATGTAAAATAAAATAAATAAAATAAATAAATAAACACACCTACCCAGAATGCATGCTGTACTTGTGCATGCATTGTTGCTGTTAAATGCACGGCATCACAGTGGTGACCATGATGGGGTATTGGAAAGGTATGTCAGACACCTGCAAGATAACTAACATCCTGTCATTGTGGAATGTGTCCACATACAGTAACATAATGGTGGGAGACATGGCCTACAGCAGGGACATGTGTGAAACATCACCCGTATACAGTGTAACAGCAGTGTATATACCAGTAGTACAATGGCAACTGTTACAGAGTTACACTATGGCATAACGTATTACTGTGGTCCACATTATCAGCTGGGACTAGGCTGTAACATGTGGTGTTCAGAGCATGGGACACTGCAAACTGACACACATGTATAGGCCTTACTTGTCAAGCATCTGCAAAAAGGCTGAAGGTGGGGAGGGAGTGTCAGCATGACACACCAGTGCACTGCAGCAGGGATCCTAAGGATGCTAAGAATGGCTGCATCTGCACAAATTCAGGTTCATTAACTGTGCCAGATGTAACCCTACCCCCACAGCAATAGTGACGGCAGTGTGTGAACACCAAGGGATGTGCACATGAGTAGACCTTGCAATCATGCAGATTTGGGGGACATGTGTAAGGCAGACTGAACATACACTGGCAAATGCAGATGGCCCAAGCTAGTATACCCCTGCCAGGAGTAGTGGCTGCTTTAGTACACATAACAATAGGTGCAACAAACCGTCATGATAAGGGTGTGCACACATGGAATATATGCATCGCGTTCAGCATCCGCACACCTCACACATTCCGTAGACACTGCATGTGAATGTACAGGACATATGTCACATATCGGGCTCATGCACTGTTAATATATGTGGTGATGTGGTCCCATAGCAGATCAAGGAAGGGTGCGTCATATCAATAAGTGTGTGTGCACTCCCCATAGCCACAGTATGCTCTGATGGTTGTCAGTGTAATAGTATTGGATTGGTCATACATGGTCCGCTGATGTTAAGATCTGTAAACCAGACATCAGGCATTCACAAATGACATCTGTCCACCTATCATCCCAGGTATGTGTTGCTGAAAAACATAGGGGCTATGAGCATTAGAGCTGACATAACTGACACAGTACTAAACATTCAGCAATAGGTTGTACACCTGTGAGGTTTGGTGCACAGTACATAGCAGGGTACAGAACAGGTGCACAACAATACTGTGTACATGGGTGCAGTAGTATCCAGGGGAAGGGGCATCGCCTACTAACACAGCACATGCATCACACACATGTATACTGTTGCTAGCATGGATTGACTATAGCTGCACTGCATGCTGTTGTGTATCATATGTTATGCATGTTGACAGATGGGTAATAGGAGGACTGCGTGTACTATCATTGTGCAACCTCACCTGTGTGTGTGTGTGTGTGTGTGTGTGTGTGTGTGTGTGTGTGTGTGTGTGTGTGTGTGTGTTGGTGGGTTGCTATTTTGTCTGTAGGGTCACTCTGGTGAAGTGGAGGGAGGTTGATGCATGTAGTATGCATGTGTGTGTGTTTGTGTGGGTGTCCATGTATGCACATATGTGATTGTGGGGTTGTTCATACAGCAGTACCTCCCTTTGGGATTGTGCAGTACATGGACATAGACCGACACATGACACACCAGGAATACTTGTCATGTATATAATCACAGGACAGCTGATAGTTTAATAAGGTCTGTAGCATGGAGCATTCATTGGAGGGAAGGTAGACAACAGGTATACACTTAATATCCCATTCAGCAGAGAGGTGACTGACAACCAATGTATGCAGCACTACAGATGCATTGGGGAATTACTAGACAACATCAGGGAGTGTATCCATATATTACATTTGTCACATGATAGGTTGATTCAGCAGCATATCTGACAAGTACTGAGCAATACTTACACATGAAACTCCAGTGCATGAAATTATGGAGAGAACACAGTAGCCCTTCACATATAGGGGCCATGGTCACAATGTCCTGACATGGGTCTACCTCAGATGGTCGACAAGCCATTTGATCGACACTCATTTGGTCGACAATTCATTTGTTCGACAGGCAGATTTACCCCCTCCCCAATGTTGTACGACCCTGGAGTTGATATATATAGTTAGGGGGTGTGTGGGGTGTGTGGGGGGCGAAGTCCCCCACATAAACCTGCTTGTCGACCAAATTAACTGTCGACCAAATGAGTGTCGATCATATGGCCTGTCGACCATGTGATAGGGATCCCCTGACATACACAGGGTGAACACTGAATGACAGCAGTGAGGCCATGTAAAACCACTGCACTCAGGTCACGGAGGTAATGAGTAACAGCTCTTGTGTTGTGATCACTTGTTTAGGCATTTAGAGGAATGATACATTAATGAGTGGTATCAATGAATGTATGTTACCAAGTGTGATGCAGGATGGAGAACACATGGGAACAAACATGGGGCTGCCTATAAAGTCACAGACAGGTAGGTATTAAGGTGGTGTGTGTGTGTGTGTGTGTGTGTGTGTGTGTGTGTGTGTGTGTGTGTGTGTGTGTGTGTCTGTACTGTTATGCAATGCTGTACAGGTCTTAAAGTGTGTTTCTTATTTTCTCTCACACGTGCCGAGGTGAGTCAGGGTTCCTCCTGCATGCAATCTGATGTTGGTGTTCATACAGATACCGAAGATGATGATAGTACTGTTGAGGCACAGGTGGGGTTGTCAGGAGCCGAAACAGCACCATCATTTGATATCCCCCTTTTAGCCACCCCAACCCTGCATACAGTTTCAGTGCCTATACATACCCCATCACCAGTGGCCATAGAGGAGGGACAGCTGGCATTTGGTGGCAGTGCACAGGAGAGTGTGGTAACCATGCCTAGTGTGTCTGGTCACAGCAGGTGTAGCCAGATGTCTGGCAGGGCATCACATAGGCAGATGTTCCAGGGTACTCGTGGTAGGGCCGCTGTTCATCATGCCCCTGGCAGACGCCCCACAACTGGTACCACCAGACACATGTTTCAGGCTGTCATGGCAGTGCAGGCACATATGGAACATTGCACCAGACAGGGCCTGTGGCTGCAGAGGGCTGCTCTCACATCTGTAAGTGACAACTTCCGTGAACTGTCTGGTGCCATCCATGCTTATACTGAGCTTATGGATAGACGGTCTGGTGAGATGATGGCCCTCATCGACCGTGGTTTGTCCGTACTTGAACATGTGATGTGAGTGAGGTGATGGCCGTGTGGATGTAGGCCAGCAACAACAACAGCTGGCAGTCAACGTGGACATGCTAGGACACCAAGGGGCTCCCATAGTGGCAGTACCAGCCCCGGCATTGTGGGGGGTGCGCTGTCCACACCACACCACAGCAGGCCACAAGCACATGGTCCTGGCAAGTCCCAGGAGGGACCTGGCTCCAACGGACATCTGTCATCATCAAGGGAGAGTAGCACATCGAGGCCTGAGGCCTGTACCTGGACTTGCCCATGGAACCCCCTGGCAGGCACAGTCCACATGTCCATGGCCAGAGACAGTGAACTGCACACCCTGCCAGGTATGGTCTGCAGCTGTCCATAAACACCTGTGTAGGGCAGTCACATGGCAGAACTGTGTGCATGCATACCCACACACTATACGAACACACCTAGGGCAACCCCATACATACACACACCACATCACCATGCCCAGTTCACCTCATTACACCCCTCACCCACACACATGGTGTCAAATGTATGGTCCACCGTCAACCTCTGGCAAACCAACAACACACCCTGTGCATATGATGATACCTGTGCCGCATTCCTGTCTTCCATAACATCAATGCAGGGAGAGGCTACTATGGCTCTGATGCACACGGTGACTGTATTACAGTGTACCAAAGTACTGCAGTGTAACATGTCAGCAGTAAAGTTTAATGCATACGTCAGGTAGTGTAGCCATCCAGCAATGATGCATTATAGCTGTTAGTAACACTGGTTGATTGTGGTCTCCATAATGTTTTCCATTTGTGTTGTAGGTGTACATGTGTCAGCAGGAAGATGGTCTGTAGTCATATTCCACAAGAGTTATGGCACTGTGGTGACACCATGGCTGTGACATATCTGGGGTACAGTTGAACACATGTCACAGGTTTGTACAACAGTTATTGCCTGTGCCACATGGACAGGTGACCCACTGGGACATGTATAATCTGCAACCTGATGTAGACCCATCCACATACACGCGCACTCTTACTAAGCAACACTGGGACTAGACCCCTACCTAGGTATGTACTGCTACTGAAGGGTGTGGCTTTCATTGCACACACCGCATAGTGTTTAGGGTGAGGTGTGTTCCAAGTTGCATGTTACATGCGGAACATCCCCAGACATGTACAGTATGCTAATGGGGGATGTAATGGGTGTATATGGGCAATACATAGTGGGACATACCTTCATATACACATTAACAGACACATAACAGCAGACACCCATCTGAGAGACCTTGGCCTATCTCTGCTAACTAATTTGACCATATGCCCAGTGTGTTACAGGTAGGCTGCACACAGCACATGCATAACTGGGCTGGATTGTGGTATCAGTTACCTGTATGGTTGATGGTGGCAGTGGTAACCATAAAGTGGTACATGGGACATATACCGGGTGTACCTTGGCATAATAACAGCGTACACAGCACCCACATTCCCCAGTGGATATTGTACTCCTGAAACCCATGATGACACTCTGACATACCAACCATCACGCTTTGCCCACGCCTGTGATACAACCCATTGTATATCCCAACCGTGGTACTACAGGGATATGCATCCAATGCACATGCCACAGGAATAGTAGGGTATTGCATTGTCATGCCACACCTATGTGCAGCACCAGCACTATCTGTACTACTGTGTGGCAATGAGTATTATAATAAAAGTATGTGGCCCCGGAATGCTCTACCCTACAGATATACGGACATGCACACATACACACACTTGCCAGAGATCAATGGGTATCCCATGCCTATCGACCCATTTACAACACCGTTGTGCTGGTACTGCAAGGCTCGTGTAGTTGGTAGGGAGAGGAGTGTAACAGGGTACATGTAATGTCCCATACAGCAACAGACACAACTGACTATGGCAATGGGTGTTGCAGTGGTTGTGAAGGCCCCTCATGGAATTCCCAAGTACAGGTGTTTACACAGACACTGCTATACTTAGTAATGCACACATACACGTGTCAGTACTGGGTGCATCACTGCAGGTGGTCATAGCTGTGTAAGAACAAAAGAACAATGCACCAAGGTAGCACACAATAGCGTCTTTAATAAAATAAACAAAAGAAAACAGTGGTAAGCGCTTTCGACTCAGTTGCTTCTTCAGACAAAATGTTAAAACTGCGTAATGAATACCATTCACGGGTGCAAAACACGGCTAGTATCACTAATAATGTGACTAAATGGTTCAAATTCCAAATTCAAAATATGTAGAAATCCAATGAAAGAAACTGTAGTAAAGTTCAATGAATAAAATAGTTTAATAAAAGGACGTTAGCGCTTTCACCGTAATGGCTTCTTCAGACATACAATGTTATAAAAAATTGTCAGTTTAAATAACATTACAGATCAGCCTATAGGGCAGGATGGACCTGAAGTATTACAAAACTAACCAATACGTAATTCTAACAACTCAACGCACATAAACATAATAATTGAGTATGTGTGAAGTTACAGCAGCATAAAAATTACAATCAATATAGACCATTACTATAAAAAATTCATTGATAAAAATTCATTCATAAGAATTCATTAATAAAAGAATTATTATAGATTGCATTGTGTTGGCAAATCAGAAATTACCACATATCATATAAAGGAGAAAAGAAATAAAGAAATAAAAAAAACATATCTAAACAATTCACATTCAGAGGCTGATAAGTAAACTATACTATATTACTTCTTATTGACATGCAGCCTCCTTGTTATGGCTGACTGGGAAGAGGAATTGTTGTTTCCAATGAGTGAATTTATATGGTCAGTGGGCTTTTACAGACGTTTCGTTGATGGTCTTTTCTTAGTTTGGAAAGACGTTGAATCTAGTCTCTTGGATTTTATTTCCACTGTTAATTCTTTAACCAGTTTTCTTAGTTTAGTTTCACAGTTAGTTACTCTAGACATTGTATTTCGTTTTTGGATGTGCATATTGAGAGGCTTGGCAATGGCCTACTTAATACTGCCGTCCATAGGAAACCTTGCTACAGGAATACTTTGTTACATCATAGTAGCATGCATCCACGTTTTGTTTTTAACAATATTATTAAAGGGCAAGTGATGCGTGCTTCAAGACTTAATCTCAGTGAAGAGGGATATTTACAAGAGTTGGTAAATTTAAAAGATAGATTTTTAGATCGTGAATATAGTTGCTCTGATATAGATAGAGCAGTGATTGAAGTTGTTACATTGAGGACTTCTAGGGCTAGTCCTTATTTCTCTGATAGGAGCATTTTGGATGAAAATTCAATGCCCAATAGAAATAATAATGTCCTTAGGTTACATTGTTTTATACCTCAGATTCATTTGAGATCAAGAATGTTATTGAACAGCACTGGGGATTTTTGTAAAAAATTTTTGGAGTCCCACAATGGACAATCATGTGCATATGAAGTGTAGAACGGTTGGACTGTCACCATCTGGGCTAGTGTCTTTTGACTGTTGCTGTTCCCAATCACGATGTCTGTTTGACTACCCATATTATGTAATATTTGGCCTATCTATATCCACGGCCAGTAAGCGTAATACAGCAAACCTTAGTCCTGGCCATCTTCATGTACATCATTGAAATTTCATATCAGGCTTTTTTCAAACGGACAATTTGACAGAACGATACACCTACAGTCAAAACATACTTGCTCTTTTCACCCACTAACATAAGCATCATCGAGTGCCAAATACATTACATAGTCGCCCCTTTATACACTTCCTTTCAGAGCCAGTTTAAAGTCAATTAATCAATAAAACCTGTTCAGTTAAGGACGAGTGCTCCATGTCTTGGTGATAACGTGACCATACAAATCAGTGTTGCATACATTACTTAATGGAAACAATAATACAACAAATAAATGTGTTTATATAACTGCAATATTGGTCAATACGCACCAGGATGATGACACATGATTGATAATTGTTGTGCTGAAATGAAACCTTAGGGAATGTAATTAATGTTGATCTTGATATGAAATATCAGTATGTATAACTGAAAGGCAATATGATTCCAAAGCATGGAATCAATAAGTACAATTGTAGCAAAATTTGGTATAAATAACAGATATAAATGAGGAGTCCTGATATTAATGTGTGAAGATATGACTGTATCATAACTATATCAATATGAAATGGAAATGAACTGTAGTTGTTTACATCTTCTTTCCGTGACAAACGGCGTCCATGCCATATACGAAGTCACGGACTGCTGTGTGTAGATGCATACATGTGGAACCCCTTGTTTCATACCTTTCTTTGTTACTGTCTGTGGATTACCCAGCACACATTGATCAATTACCATGCCATACCTTCTCGCTGTACAGGCTCTGGCATGGTGTAAGGCTGGTTGGCTCCAATCATGCTGTGTTACATTGACAGTGCTCATCTGGCACCCGCTGGCGTCATGTGTGACCTTTCTGTTTTAGGACCTGATCCTATAATTGCACGCGGCTTCCACTGGCTACATTCGCTCGTCGCCTGGGATCTGTAAACCAAGTCCTTTCAGGACACTCTATTGTTGTTCATTTTGGTGATATATATGGAGTACTGGTATGTTGTGCTATATTGTGTGTGGAGCATTTCCACATGCCGCCTGCTGACACCGGACATATATCCAGCTACGTGAGCTCCGTCATCAAGTGTGAGCCAACTGGACGCACCGTGACGTACCTTTTCTGACAACTGGGTCGGGTTACTGATGCACAACCGCTATCAACCATACTAATACACACGTTATTCTATCCATTCTATGTTTGTCTCATCACAGGCGTGTGTCTCACTATGTTCAACGGCACTTCACATGGCATTGCCTGACCTACTTTCAGAGGCTACTGAGACCTGTCTGGTTGACGTGGAGGACACATCCTGAACCTGCCCTGCTTCGAGGATCACACACGCACACGCCGCACTTGGTGAATTTCCTAGTAATTGTGGGTTACGCAAGAAAGGCCACATGCATATCCGTATTTTCGTCTCCATATGTTTACTGGGCCTGTGTGTGGTTACGTGTCTGTGTTAGTTGTGACTATTCCGCAATATATTCCTGATCCGTTGATAGACGTGTGCGAATGCACGACACCTTTATACATGTAACAGTCTTTGCAGCATGGACGACACGCATTAATGCTCACATTTATATGTTCCATAGTCACCCAAACGGGATCAGTATTCATGTTTGCTGGTTACTGTGACCACTACATCGCTAGCTGTTCGGTGTCATTAATATGCATACCCATGGTACTTTAGCTACATTTACATATCCCTCATACCCCCACCCCCCGTGACTTCACGCACGCCACTGGCATCCATTCTCCTGTTGGGAAAGGTGCAGTACTACATGTTAAACATTCCTTATTCCTCTGCTCATGGCCCAGGATGGCATGTCGTGACCGCAGGGATGTTCAGATCACAGGGTTTATATCCTCAACGCATACAGGCATTCCATTGTCAGGGTGTTCCTGTGGTGCTTGGTTTGGTCTTGTCACCAGTGTACTTGAACTGCCCTGACCGTGCACGCACGTTAGATGAGTCACATGGGCACCGTCAACCGCGTCTGGCGATACCATGCCCCCATAATTCCCAACCGCGGTGCGCTGATTGGTCGGGCGCATCGCTGTAGATCTTGTTATAGTAATTGCACACGGTCTGCTGGAACGACCTATTTCCACACAACCTCGGTATTCGCGAGCCTGTCTCGCCATATTACATGGGTTTAACACGCGCGGATGGCTTTCACTGAGCCACGGATGTCCGGGTTGCTTAGTTTGGGCCACTCCCGCCTACACACATTTAACATGGCGGAACAGGTTGACAGCTCAGCAACAGGGACATCGCCTTCTCCGCCACTGTTTAGTATTGAATCACTATGTTGACTTTGTTCTGCCAGAGCGACAGTGTCGACATTGGTAACGGACATCTCATTTAGTATCACCAATCACTGCGAGGTATGTGATGCTCATGTCATAAGGACAGGCATTGGCGCTGTGCCATTATGTCTGTGGGAATATAGGTTTCGCCATAGATGACAGTGTCATACTAGCAATGACTCAAGGCCTGGGAGTGGGTACTGCTGTATTTACCTACAAGAGGTGGCCGGGTCACGTGGTGCCCCAGGCAGAAGTGCACTCCATGATGCCACCACCACATCACCCGCTGGGCCACCCCTGGCCCTGGCTCACCCACATGTAAATAAAGGCTTGAAAGGTGCCCTGAGCATGAGGCGCCTAGGCGGCTGCCTGCTGGCCTGCGCCACGCCGCATATGTGTGTCTCGGCCGGACTCGGAACGCACCATGTCTGCTGTGAGTATATGTAGCATTGCCTACATCCAGCCGTGATTTATTGCTAAGTGATGTTCAGCGTGTACGACACCTGTGCTTGACAACCCACAATAGCTTCTGCTATTGGCATGCAATGCTGTGGGTGGTGCCGAAGCACATACATATGGCCTTTCTCAAAGCCGACCGTGACTTGAACACTACTGTGGTCTCTTTGAGCCTTGAGCCAGTGGTAAACATTACTCAAACCGCTGAATCATGTACATATGCCTAATTAGCACTCTACAGGACTGTACACTAGGCAATCCCAAGCAAAATTGAGACTCTTGTACCAAGGCTGCCATCCAATGCTACCATTAAAGAAGATATATAGGAAACATTTTTAGTTCTAAGATATCAGGACATTTGCTATTTGTTCAGTTTGTTTGCAGGACAATAACACAAAGAGTGGACTGTCCTCGTAAAAGTGAGACAGGTGGTTACCCCAGAACATCTGCATCACATTTTATGTGTTTCAATACCAATAATATTGTCTAATATACCATCAATGTCATATTTATTAATTCTATTTTGCAGAATATCACATTATGTGCCTTCGTAATTGCATATACTTCACATCGTCGTCAAACGCGATCTCACGATCTAGTGCACTAATCTCCCATGTCTCTACACGACTGTTACGTAACCTTCCTCTCTCGCATTAATGTGGTATCTCCTTCCCTGTATCCACTGTAGTGTCTACAATGACTATTTCACTTACCTGTGTTCCCTGATCTATGTCCAGATTTAAAACTACTTGATTGGTCTTCGACTCCGTCACAACTGTTAACAGAAACACAATGTAGCCTGGTCCCTGATCTACACAGACGAAGAGGCAAACCTCCTTACCTGAGCCTCCTGTTTATGATCGCACGCTTCTTGGGATCCAGGCTTTTCAGCCACAGATCAGACAGTGGACAGCCTCTTTACACACAACAATTCAGTTGGAGGTCTTTTTTCACTCAAGAAGAACCATTTAGTAACCTCCCATGCAGATGTCTAACCACCCATGCACTCTGACTCCAGAAGCTTACCAAGGGAATTCGCCACATGACCACAATGTCAAATAAGTTGTTAAACCAAACCAGAAACTGTGTGTAGGCTTTTCATGATAGCCAACAACACAGGAAGCTCGGTTCACTACGATTTAGTAGCACACAGGCAGTACAAAACTATACAGTCCAAGCATGAGAGTTTTGTCTGACTCTATACAGTAAGCAATTTCTTTATATAGTGTTTACAATCAGTTTTGGCTCATCTACTGACGTAAGTCAGTCACAGGGCATTTCCACCACTATGGTCCGCGTAATATTCTATTCATACCAGTGTGGGTGCTGAGGTCATGCTTTTAAAATGTTTTCCCATGAGAATAATACAGCCTTGCAAGGCACCTGGTCACCATAAGTCCTTCTGTAATTGTTGCTGTTTCAAGGACCCTGACTGTTCCGATACACAGTCAGTTCATTTTCATTATCGCCTTTGTCTCTCTGGTGGTAGGAGTTGTACCTCTATCTCTCTCGAGCAGAGTTTCACAAGGCCATCCTCTCAGTGGAAGGAGGATGTTATACATGTACATACATTTATTTTCTTGTAACCCGCAGATAATTAATGTTGAGATATAAGCCTGCTGCACTTTCGGTTACTGCCAGGTCAGAGTCTGATCACACTGCAGCTAAGTCACCAATTACACACGCATGATCATTTCTACTGCTATATTGTACAGTACAATTCAATGCATTATATAGTATTTTGCTCTAAACTGGCACTTCATATGTGTTTCTATATATTTTTCTAACAACATCCATCCGCCATATGCATGTTGTTCCGCCCTTACCTTGACTGTGGGTGTTTAGCCAGCTCCAGCAACGCTACTTCCACATGTGATGTCCCACCTTCCTTTCAGCTCGTGGCAATCTTCGTTAGGAACCCGTTTGGTAGCACATGTTCCGCCATATGTATTTGACTTGTTCGGTTAGCTAATCATCGCGCGTAGTTCAACATCCAGATTCTGTTCATGTACAGTTATGTGTAATCAGAGGTGTGTGCAAACCTATAGGGTTTGGACGGGTAGATAACTATTACATGCGGATGGGCACATCTGCAGACACATTCATGCAGCCATTTCCATATCTGTACCTGAGGTGGTTGGTGACATGTGGGGTACATTTGCCCGCATGGCACTGCCTAAAACAATACGCCTTACCACATTTCAGGTATGCCCATTGTGTGTAGGTGTGTAGCTGCACAAGGGTTGCTAGTTGGTTTGGCAGGCATACATGGGTGGGACTACATGCTAATAATGGGATTATTGTGTATTACATTGCATGCATGGGGTTCTGCTTTCTGGATATTACGCTAGACACACGTCATTCCGTGCATGCGATAAACACGTTGTTGGGTGTGGGCATGTTGCTATGCACATGTTTGCCTGTGTTTAGGTATCTTGTTCCTCGTTGTTAAGGTCGATAGCTACCCTGGCTGTGTACTCACTACTGCTTGTGACCATTATGGTTGCCACCTTCCAATGCCCATAGTGGACATCTTTGTGGAAACATCTGATTTGCAGGACAACACATACCCACAGCAAGTGGAGTTGACATAATATACGCTATTCTGCAGCATTTGGCCCTTTATTCGGTTTATGCCATGTATGTGTTTCATATACTAATATATGTTTGTTATTACAGGTATATTGAGGGGAATATTTTCGTTCAAAAATCTCAGGTCACCAATAGTTTTTTCGATGGCAGGACACAACTGTCCAATGAGGACCGTCCATAGCAAAGTGGGACAGCTGGTAACCCTGGTGACCATGCCCATGTCGCTACTGGGGTTGCCACTCTTTCCAAATGGCCAAGGTGGGATATTTCTTCGACTCATATCAGATTTTACAGGCCGACACATACCCACGGTCACTACATAGCATAGAACTTCACTCTGTTTGCCTAAATAAAAGATTATTGTTGTTGCGGTTTGGCTGTTTATTCTGTTTCTTGTAACATTTAGGTATTTTAGTTAATGAAATAACCATTTCATGCAACCATTACATTAACACAGGGATATAATTGTCCTACAATCTGGCACATTTGTCGCTTTTTAATATTTTTATCGACACAACTGCCCATAGAGGACTGCCCTCACAAAGTGGGACAGGTGGTAACTCAGTCGCCATTCATGTCGGTGCGGGCAATGACGATGCCGCGGTACACCTTCTGGTATGCCTACCGACGGTATTGCGGAACCCAACACGTGTTACGAGTATCTTGTCTCGACTGGCACACTTAGGGCTTCGTGGGTTGTGTTTGCTTCCGCTTTGTTGGGACGGGTACTATGTTGCATACTCTACGGCGCTTTCATTCTGCACGTGGCCCCGGCTGCTGCTATTACTATTATGGGCAGACCGTGGCAGTCAGCACTGAAGTTGCTCTATCGCCTGGGTCGCTTAGCCACGCCTCCGGGAGGCATCCCTACTTGGGCTCGCCACGACACTACGCCGCGACGTGTCTGTGGTTATGCACGCCTCATTACTATACAGGAGCGCCATTATGCCGACCATATTCACTGGTACCGGGCCAAGCAAGAGGTTTTACACCGGCCCATACAGCTCATGAACTCGGGATTGTTTTTGGAATTTCACTGGGTTTCTTTTCTTATGTGGTGGAGACTAACAAACATGTTATTCCTATCAACTTTCTAAGTTGGTATTGTTTAAAGGGTGATGTTTTATAAGTATGTTATAATTTGTAAAAAGGTTTGCTAAAGCTGAGGCGCTAGAGCAGTTTCTTTTGTGTGACTTGTATTTTGTTAAATTGTCTTTTGGAATCTTCACCGGCTTTCATGTGGTGGAGACTAATGTAAACCCATATTCATCAACTTCTAAGCTGGTAAGAACAATATTTGAAGTTGGTGTCCCTATTTTTGGGCCTTTGTCCCCTCATTATTTGTGGCTTTGTCCAGATTTCTTGCTCTAAGAGATGTTCCCGATTCATTATCCTTCCATGTAGGACTAGCTAGTCCATGAAGCGCCATTTAGGAGCAGGATGGCAGCGCCATGCATATTAATGAATCACTGCTCGAGCCCTAATCTTACATGGAGCATGTAAGAGTGCAGGGGCATGTCTGAGAGCAGGCCCAGAATATACACGCTCCTGCAATGAAGAACAGCAGACAAGTTTTAAAGAATGAAAAGACCGGGGCCGATAGGTAAACAATGATAATTTCCAGCAACATCCTGCTGTGTACAAGAGCATTGTTAAAACAACAAATAAATATTTTTTATGAAACAGATTAAATTTACCATAGGTGCACGGATTTGGTCGCATCGCTTAGCCACGTTAATGCAGCTTAAATGCAGAAGAGTATAAAAAGGAAGATATGCAACTGAAGCAGTACAGCAATAGTGTAGTGGGCAAAGCAATCGCCTTTGCAAGTAGTCATTCCCAGTTCGTAGTCCCACTGCAGCACTTTCCATGTCAAATCACTTTATGACCAATATTTTTTGTTGCATAACCTAGTGAATAACATATATTTGTGATCCGGAGTACTGCATTAAATGCAGATGTGAGGTGTCAGTGTTATAATGTTGCAAGTCCGGAGATAATCACATGCCCCATACAGCATATATGTACACAGAATCAGGATACAAATGAAGGCAAAATGTAATGCCACGATAATTCCACAGGCATCCATATCCCCCACCTTCCTAAGAACCATCAGACATTACTGTTCACCTAGTGCAGTAAGGGAGAAGCACTAGTAAGCAAGTGTAAGCACTATTGCCAGGCAGGCGGAATAAGCATATTTACACCAGTGGGCGGCTGGTTCATTTGCTTGGGGGTAAGCAACACGCACACAGGTTACAATATTGAAGCACTTCAGGTTATTATTTAACCGAAGGTTAGCATAGCCACCTCAGCGCAAAACCCACCAAACATGCAATCACTCTGTATCCACAGTCACTGTTCTACAGAAACAAAATAAACAGCCTTGCAGTATTGAACTTAGGACCCTGTACACTATAGTCACAGAAATAACCACTAACAAATCACAGCAGTACAATAAATTAAGGTATCACGAAACAAACTTCAACAGTAGAAAATCAAACTGAACATGTAAATGGAATTATATGCGTCTTATGTTGTATAACCCATTACATAACATAAATATGTGAACTGAGTACTGCAGGCCCAGATTTGAGGTATAATTGTAATAAAGTATTGAAGTCCCTAATAAACAAGGACCCCATACAGTGTACATACACATGAATCATGGATACCAGACACATATATAACATGTAATGAATAATAAATCAATGCCAAAAAGCAAATATAATGCAATTAAATATTAAGCAATGCTAATCATTGGTACAAGCCCAGCTTAATAGTGTAAGGCCGTAGGCCAGCTAACCTTAATTTGCCCATTGGTATACCTTTAAACAATGCTAACCTTTAGGGTAAGCAGGTTTGCCTTATAGCTTAGCTCTTTCAAACCATCCAATCTTGGAAAGTTTGGGAATTCTATTTAAAATTAACAGGTGGGAATACATCCTCATAACTGGCTGTAGCTTCCCCTTGCAGGCACTATGTCTGAATGAGAGGGTGCACTGTGCTATTGGCACTGGGGCATCCAGAGTTCAGAGTCATGGCAGACTCCTTGTCAAAGACCATGAGCAGAGATCGCTTATGGGCCAAAATGGTAACCCCAACATAAGCAGAAGCCTGGGACCATCTCGCGCCTGTGACCTCACCAGCCACTCGGCATACCCCCGAACTGGCAAGCAAGTCAGTCACTATGCAGATCTGAAGGGTAAAAGGGGATCTCTCGTGGATCAGTGGAACCAAGAGGTTGAGACAGGGAGGTTCCAGCCAGTGTGGGCATCACTCCACTTCCTGTTTAGCAATGCCAGCGCATGTATTTCATGGATAGGTATGGCTAAATATTCCTGTCATGTCCCTTCACACAGTGGCAAGTGAGTGGCCATGAACCAGGAGCTCATGGATGTTGCTTGGAGAGGTCATGATGCTTAGGCTGGTTAGTAATACTCGCAATGTACTGCCTTTCACAGGAACAAATCTAATTGTATTATAAGTTAATTGCCTATATAAAACCTGGTATTGTTTAAGATGGGCACGTATGTACTAGAGAATATGGCAGGAGTCTCATATAGGTTTTTGGTAAATAAAAGTGTACAACCTGACAATAAAGATCTAACTGCTGAATCCATGTGCTTACTTCCATCATATGGTAATGTAGATTTGGCAATCACTTAATAGTACTGTTAGACACAGTGTTACCTACACTGTGTGCAACATAAATAAAATGTGTAGGAATGTCTGCATATAACTGGGTGTAATCCCCAGAGGTCATTTAGTACAACTGAGAGAAACATAGACAGAAAACAGAGTGAAAAGACAGACAACAAAATTCAAATAGCACATGCAAATCGTGATGAACTGTTGTATTTTTTAGCACACCATGGTTCGAATCCTGGGAGTGCTAGTAGCTCCGGCATACAGAATCATACCGTAACTGTAGAGAT